>NC_142679.1:8245138-8427638 GCF_964200805.1 Pocillopora damicornis | reverse complement strand
GTAGCCAAACTGATAAAATGTAGAACGTACGGAGAGTGGAATCAAGCGGATATTCCCTTGTGGGCGTTTGTTCCTGCTTTTTAATTAGATTCTCGCCTAATTAATGTCATACGAAACAATGAGGTCTATTTTCTTAGAGCCGTGTACAGAATCTTCCGAGATAACCTATATTTTGAAGATTAACCCTTTGAAATCAGATACTCAAAGAGAGAGTTAGTTCTGAGAATGGTCTACGCCTCCTCTAAGACTCTCCTTGCTCCTGATTGATGGCAGGAGTTTTAATGTGTGTTTTAAGAACAAATTAAACAATTAAGAAGGTTGGTGAGGACAGGATTAGTCCGCAAATTAAAACAAGGCAGCACCCTCTAACAATCCTTCATGTCCTCTAATGAAGTAAAAACGAATTTGTTCACTGGCCCATGAACTCTATTCAATTGTTCATTTAATTAAGAGTGGGTGAAGCAAACACTCATTTAAACAACAGCATCCAGCTTATCTTCGTGAACATTTTTTTCAGGAATCAATCCTGGTGATCAATCTTGGTGATTTCAAAGTAACAGGTGTGTATGCACAAAGCCTTTTACTACAGGGAGGAAGTTTGTGCTGATTAGCCATTGTTATAGTGTTAATGTTCGAAGGGAATTAGGAACCGTTCTGTGATGAAGTAAGCAGTCAAAAATGAAGTCATGAAAGCGGGTTTAAACCGGGTATTGTTATAAGCACGACGAGCTCTTGCGAAACCAGATGCCTAATAGTTTTTGAGAGTAAAACTCCGAAGTTACAAGAGGTGCCTGCAGATTTTAAGACTTAACAAACTTCAACTGCACAGAAAATACCGCGTGAGTACTACACCTCATTCAAAGTCTGTTGTATCCTAAAGGTTTTAGGCGCTTTGTTGAAAGAAATTTATGCGATTGAATGTAAGCGTCTCATATTTCAGCTTGATTCGCTCCTTTCAAATTTTTGAGGGTGGAATTTCCAGTAACGTTACGGAAAAAAAAAAGACGGTGCACCTGTTTTCAAGAGCTCTTCCAACATATACTATGTGGACATACCAACAAAAATATTTCTGCCGATTAGTGTTCTTGTAATCTGCTAGATTCAAAGGTGTGCAATATCTAACAACCACTCAGCAAGATAAATAGGCGAGAAAATATATATAAGTTATGGCAGTTCTTTTCACGAAACTTTCCTGTTTCTTATCTTTAATTTGAAGTTATACCTTATACTAAAGCTTACTCAAGCTGCTATTGTTGAAACTGTGAACAGAAAAGTTTTTCATAGCCGCTAGTAACTGATGAGCTGATTGATTGAAATGGTTAAAAAGCTGATGGTTGCTGGCCGGTCACGTGTCGATGAACTCGCAATCAACTCAGTACTACACTTTGGATCATTTGTAGGTTCTCTGAAAAGCTGAAGATGTCTCTCAAGATCTTTGTACTGATGGCTTGCGTTTCGATCTGTCTTGCAGCTAAGAGAGAACAGGAAAAAGAAGGTATTTTCAATAGGTTTATATCAAGAGACCATGAACTGTTTTTGTTATTCATTTTCTGGAGTTTAGATGCGAGATCGCTCAATTCGAAAGTAGGCTGATTGGAATCAATTCGACACTGAATTTGCCACTAACTTAATCTTGTTTATTCAGATACCAGCTGTCAAACATGTCAACAATGTAAATTTTAATTTTATTCGTTTCGGTGAATATATAGTTAACCCTTTAACTCCAAGATCTGATTGTAAATTCTCTCCTCTAGCTGCCACACATTTCCTTGTAGATAAGTCACAAGAATTTGGCGTGAATCAAGATAGCAACGTCTACCTGATAAGTTAGAGTGTTCTAGTTACCTTTTTGCAGGATAATGTATGGATATTGTAGAGAAGGATTACATGTTAATCACCTCTGGGAGTTAAAAAGGGTTAAGTTTCCTTAAGCTTTTCATCCTGAATTAGGTCCAAGGTACACGCAATGGCCAAGAATGATATTAATAAAGAAGACGATATAAATGATAAACCACGGTCTTTTTTAGGATTTTGCTTTGTATGTCTTCTTCTTTACTAGTTTTCAACTGACGTATATTTTATGCCGTTTGTAGTTCTTCCAGGTGTTTTCTGTCCAGAATGTATTGGCTATGGAGATACTGCAATGAAGGCCAAAGAAGATTGCTTCGCTAAAGCTATTGTGAAACGGTGCAAGGAAATCGATCCAATATGTGCAAAATTCTCTGGAAAGAATTTTGACGGGAAAAGCATGGTTCATCAGTTTTTATGTCTGAGCTCAAAAGATTACGACGAATTGACAGCTTCTTGTAAAGTAGAAGGCTGCATTGCGTCAAAAGTACAACTGCCAATGGCAATCATTCCAGTTAAAAGCTAAACCTTCTTTTGTCTGTTCAGGTATTCATGTTATTTGATGAAAGTTTAGGAAAGTTTATTTGAGAAAAGTTTGGATCTGAGCTTTATCGCCAGATAGATTAAACCGTACTAATACGCATGACACACAGCGCTCAGTTGACCCCAGTCCCCTCTCATTCTCGTAGGGTGGCTTATATTCTCGCTGATTTCATCTTTTTTTTTCAGTATACACACAGTTTTCTTATTTGATTTGCGACTCGTATTCAAAGTTTTGTATTAATTTATGTGGTAGTGTCTGTGATGGAGAAGTCACCCTGGAAACATTTTGGCAGTCATGCTTTGTGTCAGTACCCAGTCGGTTGCTGCTTTTTTCGTACTGAATAAAAACGATCATCATGCACTTTGTCGCCATTACTTTCTGCCGGTCGATTACTCCTCTATATCTTAGCTTAGGTGGAATCCCTAGTTCAAGTGGTATTAATATCGATTATAAACTGGCTTGGATGTTGAAAAATCGAGTATAATTTTCGAAACTTCCAGGCATTTTCTGACATCTTTTGTTTGAGATGATGTTGTCCCATTCAAAATCTGAGTATGAATAGATAACTGAAATATGATTTTTTCATTTACGGCCATATAACCTTAAGAAAACTTTTTTCTATTATGTTATACTTCCAATCTTCTCTTTGAGGCAGTGAAACATCAGCAATTAACATATATTATCAAACTGTTTATTTCTAAAAAAGAAAAAGAGTATTTTGAACCGATGTCTAAACTTATATATTCTCCCCAACTACTACTCTTCCAGTGAGAAGAAAAAATTCTTATTCATGAAAATTCTTGTGTCTTAAATATCCTTACAATCAATTAAGGCTTTTACAAAGCTGAAGTCAATCAACGTTTTCCCTTCCTTTAAAGATTTCACGTGGCATACAGTCAAGAAAAACCAGATAAGTAGACATCGCCCCAAAGCCATGCCTTTGACCGACAGCAGTAAAATAGCGCTTCCTTGTGTTTTACGCAAGGTGAAAGAGTACGATCATTGCAGGAACAAAGACGTTACTACGTACGTGTGTTGAAAGGTAATGTGGCTTTTTTAGATCGGGTGCCCAAATACAGATGACCTAAGTGCCAAAAATGTTCCTTGCTCAACAGCAGAGCAGGCTGGTATATGCGCTAGTTTTCCTATTGATTGTAAATGTGCCAATTTAAAGGGGCCAAAATGCTATCTCAGGGTCGTAAGAATCGAGATTCTGCTTATGTTTAAAGGTTGAGATTTTCTTGTTTGTCCCGAGTCTGTCCACAAACAAAGAACTGATGATCTTTCCGCACTGTGGATGAAATTCAGGTCTGAATGTATTATGCCTTTATTGGTTCATCGCAAAACAAGAAACACGTTATTCATTCATGGACTCAATCAAGCTTTAATTCTCTTCATTTTCTTAGTCATCATCTTCCAGACGCAATCTCAGTCCACGTAGGACTAACATTGTTAGTAGATACTTTTTGAAGAGGACTTGAGGAAGAAACCTCGGTGCAGAGGAGGGTGAGGGCACTTTATCTTGTCTACCCAGGATGAGAAAGAGGAAATGTAGTCCGTACCTTTTTTAAAAAGAAAAAAAAAGTAAAAAACGAACTAAAAACAAGTTCCGAGCAAACGCTGATTCATGAGCATCATCAAGGATAATAATGTCATGGATCGCGGAAACTACTCCATTATTTTGGGAGGAGAAAATTGCTTAAAGGAGAGATTATTTGTATTGTATCACAATCGTTTGGCAACTTTTTATATGACAAAAAGTCTGACATTTAACGCCTCCTGGAGGTTCTGTCCTTGCCAAAGCTGTCGATGTAAAATGGCAAAGTTTCGAAACCACGTTAATGAAACATAGAATAAAAAGCAGTGTAAGACTGCATGTGACCTCTGCTGTAGTTTTTGAAATAATTGAAGTAAAATAAAGCAATGTTGAATTTAACGCAAAGGAGTTAATGAACAGCTCTCGCCGATGCCAAAGTAGTGACAAAAGAAGGACTTGGTCGGAACATAGTTTATTGGTTTAACTAAATTAGAACTAGGGTACGATCGGATAAATAAGAGGTTGTACACTGGTCAATTGATAGGGCCGGGAACAGGGCAAGGAATAAACGAAAATAGAATGGGTATTTAATGCACTTTGAAAATATGGGGACTCTGTCGTGTCATCATTTTTTTTATTTCTTCTTTCCTTTTTTTTTTTCTTTATCAACGTTCTTTAAAAGACTATGTTTTTCTAGCTTCGTCCTGCACGTCACCATCACTGATGTCAGTTGAGTAACCGAACCACAGCATTTGCCATTTCTTTTCCCGCTTTTGGAAAAAAAAATGAGGCTCTAATCGTTCCAAGGTACAATTAATCTATATTGTGTTTTGCAGTGGATGAGCGATCAGCAAAGTTTATACAGAAGATCTGTAAATACTGAAATGTAAGACGGCAAATGGCCCTTCAACGGTATATTTATTTCAAATTTCAATTGACAGTTACACACGCGTTATTTCTTAACAGACTATTCAATGTTTTACCAATTCTTAGTTCTTACTCTAGTCGAGCCCCACAAAGAACTGTTTGACATGCCAAAGCCTTCTACGCTGGTCAGGGGACTTACGAAAAAAGTTATGGACTTACTTACAGCATTCTAACATACATGTCCCAGAAGGGAGGTAACAGCCACAAAAACCGGACATCAAGTTATCTAGATGCTGGTTTGCGCTTTTCATCAAAATATTCAGAAAACTCTGGAGGAGGGTAAGGACACTCCATATTGTTCTTCTTCCTGGTGAAAGAGGGGAAATGCAGTCCGCTTAACATCGACACAATACAATGATAGATTGCATAAATCTTATTAGACGTTTTGGGATGTCAGTAGTAGCGCTGAGTATTTTTACGAGTTGTTTGTATCTTGACTTGCCCTACAGGCTCTTTAAAATATAAAAAAACCAGTAAATCATATGGAGTATATTTCTTATACGCTTTAAAGCTGAAACCTGTTGAGACCCTTTCCTGCATATATTAGGAACTTGTTTATCGAATTTCAACATATCGTCAACAGTAAATATTTAAGCACCTTCTAGCTTGTCGCTGTTTGGAATGATGAAATTCCGAGAGAATTCCAGAGAAATTTGGGACTGACTCTTTTATTCCACATGATCATCGCCTGATATTTTGAATGATTTCTTTTCATGTTGTTATCTAAAAACCATTTGTCCATGTTTGTCAAGTCAGAGTTTATGGTATCCGTAATTTTAAAATTATCAGCAAAGAAATCAGTAGTACCGTTCCCCAAAGTCTCTTTATGGGCTCTTCAGTGAAGATTTTTCAGATCATTT
This sequence comes from Pocillopora damicornis, assembly GCF_964200805.1. Taxonomy (NCBI): domain Eukaryota; kingdom Metazoa; phylum Cnidaria; class Anthozoa; order Scleractinia; family Pocilloporidae; genus Pocillopora; species Pocillopora damicornis. The sequence continues at coordinate 8,421,922 of NC_142679.1, read as the reverse complement.
TCGTTTGGAATGGAGGGCATGATGTCATAATTAAGATCCTTCTTCACCTGCAGCGCTGGGTATAAACTTTTAATCGAAACACTTTTGAAATTACATCAACAGTTTATACTCTCTATCTAATAAAAATAAAGTATTTGATACCGTCTCGAATCTTCACCAAATCAGTTATTCATGTTGCTAGAGCATATTATCAAAACATGCATCAATATCAGCGGGAAATCATACCACATAAATCCTTAGTTTCTAGTGTAATTTTAAAAACCAGTTTGAATAATGGTAAAATGGAAACACGACTTCCAACTAGATCCTGTCATGGATACTAAAAGGAAAGATCACTTGTTTCGTATCACAATCGAGTCACAACTTTTCAACCTGTCTGACATTTAACACTTTTGGGAAGTTATTTCTTTGCCAAAGCTATCGATGTCTCCAGTTTTAAGAGGGTACACTTTCCAAAAGTTTTACTCATGACGTATTAAACACCGGACATCAACTTCTCTAAATACCGGGTTGAAATTTTCATTTAAATATCTTGCATCGTTTTTTTCGAATTCAGCTCATGATTTCCCGGCAGTTGGTCTTTTATCGATCAATCAAAGACTTTGTTACTAAAATCACAAAAGTGACACTTGTTGAAGTCCTAAATGTAATAACTGTCCTAAATGTAATAAAGTCCTAAATGTAATAACATTTGGTCCTAAATGTAATAAAGCCCTAAATGTAATAACGTTAGGTCCTAAATGTAATAAGCCTCCAATGCAATCGTTTAACTGTGCTAACATTGAGATGTTAAAGTGACAGCTATTGCACCAAAGAATCCTCTGACCTGTATTCATGGCATATTGCGGGCTCGCTGATATTAATCAGGGTCTTTTTATTTGCTAAAGACGTAGGTTGAGAAGCATTGGCTACAAAACCTTATACTGATGTGCTTTTGGCATCAAATTGACGGACGCAAAAGCAATGACAACGCTGATCAATAGCTCTCTTTATATCATGGGCTCAGACTCTTAATTAAGTGTAACAGATTTTGACGATATACTTGTGTGATCAGTGCTGGAGTTAACACTTCATGAACCAAATTACAAGGAAAAGGAAGTCCACTGACCTATACGTTAGACAAATTCCGGGCTCGTAAGTGCATTTTTTGTACTGTCTTTCCTTACCAGATTTGTATGGGTCTGCATAAAACATATTCATAAGTGTTATTGACCAAGCTTGAGGTCAAAATGGCTGGATATTGGGCGAGTTCTTTTTTTTTTTTTTTTTTCCGTTTTTATGGACTGAGACGAAGTCTCGGTCCGTAAAAAAGGTAAAAAAAGAACGAGGCTAACATCCAGTCATCTTGACCGAACAAGCTTGGTCAAGAGAGTTTGTATTCTCTTGGCTTGATCATTAAAGGATTCATTGTATAGAAAAAGATCTCGCTTTGATAAGAATCAAGAATGGCTTGTTTATTTCGAGAACCGATAGTGAAAGCCAACTGTGTTTGCAACACAATAAACCCAAGAGGGTCGTTTATTTTTTTTCTATGTATATGCCGACATTGTCCAAAAGTTACGAACTTTGTAAGTTTTCTTGCGTGGGGTCAATACGGGGAATCCAAAGCGGGTGAGGGTAGGCCCATCATTCCCGCTCAGGTAGCCAGTCAGAACACAGGATTCACTTCATCTTGCCCGCGCGCGCTGCTAGCTATATGATAAAGTGACTTACAGAGCAAGATATCTACTGACCAATCATATATTATTCCATTTCACGATCACAGGTCTCGACATGTTGCCTTTTTTCCACGCAAGAGCATTGAGCTACAACATTCAACGCATGATGGTCAGTTGATGGTCTGATAAACCATTCATTTTTTTCCTTTATCCCCTTATGACAGGTTCATCAGTTCCCGAACCGAAATATTGGGAAAACATATATTTTACAGTTGATCTCAAGTCTACATTTCATTTTCTCTTCTCCCTGCCGTGAGGGGAGAAAATGAATAGATAAATAGATGAATGAAAAAGGAAAGCTCAACAGTTTCCATTTATAGTCATATGGTACATGAACTGATTACTGAGGTGGAGTAAAGCCATAGAGGGCTACAAATGCAATATCCCAGGTTCAAAATTGAATAAATCAAGGTAGTCATTCTTAAAAACGAACTCAAATGCTTCATTAAAATCAATTGACACTGAATAACATAGATGTGCAAAATTTCAGTAACACTATTGATGATAACACTTTTCTTTTGGATTAACATGTGACAGCGAAATCATTCAGACTGCTCTAAAATGGTGCATCAGTACTTAGGACTTTCACACGAACGATAACATCAACAATAACATGCTAGTTCATCATCAATTGTAGTAAATTTCTTTTCCAAAAAGTCCTAATGATTACGTACCAATCGATTCCATCCTATTGAGCTTCCAGCCAAGCACAAGCCTACTTTAGGCTGGAAATAATTTTTTCCAACTCGATCAATAAACCGCTCAAAGGACCATACTTCGACTGCTGATATTTCTTATGTCCAGCAAGTAAAAGGACGCCCATTGATATCAGCGAGCCCGTAGTGTGATATGTATACTGGTCAGCGGTTTTTTGGTGCAACAGCTGCCACTTTAACATCTCAAGGTGGATGTCCGCCATAACAATAATGCACTGAAGGAGTTAAACGATTGCATTAGAGGCTTATTACATTTAGGACTAAATGTTATTACATTTAGGACTTTATTACATTTAGGACCAAATGTTATTACATTTAGGACTTTATTACATTTAGGACAGTTATTACATTTAGGCCTTCAACAACACTATGGTATAAATGACTCTGACTTTTAACACTGATCAAATCTTAATCAAGGACTCATGATGTATTTGCCCGTTTTCGTGCTGTTGTACAATTATTTCCTCGTAAGATTTAAAAATATCATCACTCCCAATTTCGTCCAAACGTTACATCATGCAATTGTTATCATTTGGTAACAATATGACGGGATGGAGGAAATTAGATTCTCAGTAATTTACGCGAGACTCCACTAAATTGTTTTGGGTAAAGGACAACCTTTGCCTCCTTGGTGGTAACAAGTATGATTTATACACATTATCATGTTAAGGAAATGGTTTTTCAACTTTTCAGTCAAGAAAGTCAGGCTTTTTTTGTATATTGTTAAGTTAATAAAAAAAATAGCATGAACGGTGTCTTAAATGACTTATTCTAGTGTCTTCAAATAGAACGATATTGATGAGCCTATTTTACTAAAAGGACGTTTCAAAAATTAGTTATTAGATCAATTTCTAAATTATCTTCGGAACAGAACTAAAACAACATGAAAGGGGATGGAACATCGAGCGAAATAGTTTTAATATATTTATTCAAGGAACACATTGAGAGCACGAAAAATTGTATATAAGCGGAGAGAAACTTTTCTCAGCATCAAAAAAACTTTAAGGAATAGAGGAAAGACACAAAGCAGCAAGCGGAGAAGAAATCCTCACCGCACACAACAAGAAATAAAAAGGAATTGAGCAATGGAGGTTTTCAAGGTAAAACATTAATGCCCTTTGTTATTGTATGACGTATTTGTAAGAGTTCTTTTAACTCTTTTTAATCATTTCTTGATTTCATTACATCATTTCATTACCTGACAACATGGTTAGGTTTGTGATCTTGTCTGTTTCAATAATTTAAAAATACTTTTTAAAGGCAAAAAGTTTTTCCAAGAAAGTTGACAAAAGAATTCTATACTCTAGGTTCTTGTCGTTATCCTCGCGATTTTTCTTCACCGTGGAAATGGCCGGGCAACTGATTTCGACAAAATCATGCGCAGAATTCAAGATGACGGAGTCCCGTCCACCCAGGGTGCTGTACCATGGAGATCAAAGAGGTCCCCTGGTGACGAGCCTAGTTGTTACACAGGCAGAGTTGTTTCCTTCACTTTGCCAAGCAGCAAAACAGTAACTTCTCCCATTTGTAAGAAGATTACATCTTCCGGAACCGCATGTTTTAGTTCCATGGCAAACAACAACAACCAGAGGAAATGTGTTCCATCCAATTTCATCACAGAGGAAGGAAAAAGATATAACACTGCCTGTTCATAGAACCATAGAATAGTTAAAGTTGGGGCTTTTCAACTCCAAAATTTTTCAGGAAGACCGAACGATTTTTATATTAACAAGCATATATTGTAATCAATTGCTGAGATGTATCAGCATATCATGAAAGTGTCATACACTCGTATATATTTATATATTTATGAACTTACTGAGTAACTGTCAATTGTTCCGACGGAAGCTTCAAATTGTTCAACGCACTCTTTAAATCCGTATTTGTGAAATATTTATCTGTAAATTTTTTTGTGTCAATAAAGTAATTAAAGTTGGAACTTTTCAACTCCAAAATTTTTCAGGAAGACCGAACGATTTTTATATCAACAAGCATATATTGTAATCAATTGCTGAGATGTATCAGCATATCATGAAAGTGTCATACACTCGTATATATTTATATATTTATGAACTTACTGAGTAACTGTCAATTGTTCCGACGGAAGCTTCAAATTGTTCAACGCACTCTTTAAATCCGTATTTGTGAAATATTTATCTGTAAATTTTTTGTGTCAATAAAGTAATTACACAGTTTTAATTACAATAGTCTCTCTTCACTTAGATACAAATAAAAGAAGAAGTTTGTTTAATAACTGAACTGCATAAAAAGATGGGGAAAAAAGCGGAGTAATTCCCATTCAACGATCGGTAAATGATATCTCGAGCAACGACTAAGCACTAGTGAAAACATGAAGATCTGTCGCACATCCAGAGCGACAGAACCTGTCTGTATCTGACCTTTGAAGTTGATCTAACTTTCACATTTATGACATATCGAGATCGTCTTGTTGTGATTTAACTCCTCTTAACAGCTCTCAACACTCGAATTAATGGACTGACAACTGCCCATTTGAATTCTACACGCTAAAAGAGCACGCACAAGTAATGGAACTGTAATCACCTTATCGATAAGGCAATTAGCAACCGGTATTATATCGGCAAACCTATGAAACAAAGTACTTCATTCATTGCCAAGATGTATTTATCAAATTATGGGTATCATTCAGTATAAACGTGAAATTGAGAAGGGAGAGCGAAAGCAAGACAGAGACCTATGCGTGGTTATTCATCAGTTTATTGTAGACTCTTTGAATGACCACTCGCGCTAAACTTTGACTCTGTCGTCAGCCTGTAATATCTTATACTTTCATGCTTGTCATACTGTCTTGCTTGTCTCTTCGATAGCGACAAAGAAACCCTGTAAGCGCGAAAAAGTCTGTTAATAGATACGTGTGCCATCAAAGTCATGTGATGTGTGTAGACGCTGCACTCAAATACACTTATCGTAAATGCATGACAGCGTCATGGCATAAAAGGTCAGTTCATCGGTAAGTGCACTACATTTCCAGTTCATTGTAAATGTGCTGATAGATATACAGGCCAAAATTCTATCTCGCAAGAGACGAGATCTTTATTATTCAAAAATGTTTTAGATTTTCTTTAATGTTCCATGTATGCAGATGCGCATCTGTCGGGTGTTAGTAAACCTGGCGGCCTTTAATTCCGTTTACATAGTACATGACGCTGGAATGAGGTACACGCGAGTAAAATGACATCATCGTCTGTGATGCATTGTTATCGCGAAACTTGTTGTCATATTGTTTTGTTTTCTGTGTGTATTTCGTTAATGCGTTAATTAACTGCGAATGTTTTGACTCTTCATTAGTTGTATCGTGTACTTGTGGTTGATGTTTGTACAGTAGCGTGATGTTACGTATTTATGTCAAATAATTTGTCAGGATTTGTCCTGTGGATCAATTTTTATGTCCACATTTTAAGAAGTAGCGTCGTCGTTTTTTTCTTGTAAAGCTTTGCACCGTTAGGGTAAATATTTTTCTTTACTGTAAATTTATTTGCAAGTCTCCGTTCTCTAATGTGCATATTCCTACTCATGTTTAGCGCCTTAGGCGTTTGAGTGTATTTAAATACATGATGAACAGAATTACGCGTGACCGCGGTTACAGACTCGCGAATTCACACCGTGTTGCTTCCAGTGGGCTTTGTTTAGTTGGCGTTACTCACAGACATATCTTGGAAAGGACTATGTAAAGGGATAAGTAGATGAGATAAAACCGAGTTAAATTTCCCCAAATCAGCCCAAGGAATTCACACGATACAAAGAACAACCACTTGAGTACGGTAAATTTATCCTTATTCAAATCTAGTCCAGATCTTTTAAAGGTTGAGAGTGCGAGTGTTCATTTCCATGCAAATCATTTCACCTATTGCGCAACGTAAAACATATTTGCATATTCACGTCAAGATGGATGAAAAAAAAGAGACATTTCTCTTTTTAGGTTATCTTCTTTACGCCCGAAAATGAAATTCTCGAACAGCGTTAAGATATTTTAGCTTGTAGTTTATTTCATTATTTTTTTACCAAAAAAACTGATGGTCCCGCAGGTTGCGCTGGTTCCGGAGGCTCTGGAGGTTTCCACGGTCTGCTGATCTGTAGTTTAGTAACACCCCGTCTGTCCTTTAACAATGCTAACTAAACATATTCTTGCTCCAGCACTCTGGTGTTGGCTCTGTGTTTGGTCATTCATTGTTTGTCTTGTTCTCCTTCAAAGACGTCAACAACATCAGCGACTTTAACAACAGGCATGGATTAAAAAGATATATCCGTCGCCTCACGCTCGTCACAAAACGAGAAACATCTCATTCATTCATTGGTACATTTACTCCTTCGCTCAATCAAGCATTCATTGTGTTAATTTTCATTTTTATCATCCAGAAAGAAAAAAAGCAACCTCTGTTTACTTGGGATCAATAAACCTAATAGACTGCATGCACTTTCTCTTTTTCACCCTCTCTCCCAAAAGAGAGGAGAAAATGCAATCCGTGCCTAACCTTAACCTACTGCAAACCAAATGAAAACGAGTTTTAAAAAGAAATTCTCTGATCTGTACTTTAGTCCTGTCACAAATTTTTGCCGAAGCGGACAAATCTTCAAACGCACCGCCGACAAAATTTGTCCCGGAAAAAAATTAGGCAAAATCGCGTGAATAAATAAAACCGTTATAAACTTTTTAACCACTTGTCGTATAAACAACGACAAGCGTGTTATTTAACTGAAATCAGTTTATTAAACGGGCAAAATTTGTCCTTTGTTGCAAAACTCGGGGATTATTAAAATTTCAAAACGACTTAGGATAAATCCTGAAATTGGAGGTGCAATCCTTTTGCAACTATGCTGGCCGGTCTTATGAACAGATCAGGAATTTTAACGAACAGCTGACGGAATTTTACGGTTTTGAAACTTTTAAAGCGGTTTCAAAAGACGAAACAAAACTTTATCGAGACAAATTTCTCCTTTCATTTTGTGGAGACAATTCAAGTTTTGTCTACTAGTGCGGAAAGGCCCCTAAATTAGAACTAAGGTACGATCGGATTGATAAGAGGTTGTACACTGGTCAGTTGACGGGGCCGGGAACAGGGCAAGGAATAAACGAAAATAGAATGGGTATTTAATGCACTTTCAAAGAATGGGAATTGAAAATTTAACAAATTTTGAACAAGAAATAAATGAATGATCTCCGTATGCTTGGCGCAATAGAAAAAACCTCTCCTCTCAATCAAGAACTCTAAAGTTTGATACCTAATGGTATCAATTTTTTTTGCTTTTTCTTTTCTTCTTTTTTGTTTTATTTATTAACATTTTTCTTTAAAATAATTCTTTCCTTGTTTTGCTCTGGATGTCTCCATCATTTTATTTTAGTAACCGAACCGACACATCTGCCTTTTCTTTTCCTGCTTTAGGAAAAAAAGGGGGATTCTTGTCATTCCAGGGTACAGGAAATTGATATTGTGTTTTTCAGTGGACGAAGATTCAAATTCAGGATTAGCAAGGCTTATACAGAAGACCCATAAATACTGAAATGTAAGACGGCAAATGGCGCTCCATGCGTTCCTCAGTTAAGATTATTCAGATTATTGTAATTTAGAATGGAGGACATGACATCATAATGATGTGATCACCGATTCACCCTTTAACTCCCGCAATTGATTTACTTTTCACTTCTCCCTATAATATCCATACATTTTCCCGTAAACAGGTAATGAGAACACTCAAACTTATCCGAGGTAAAAGTTGTTACCAAGACTAACCAGACTCTTGCAACTTATATACAAGGAAATCTGTAGCTGTAAGAGGGGAGAATTAACAGTCAGATCTTGGGAGTTAAACGGTTAAAGATCCTTATACACCTACAGCGCTCGGAACAAACTTTCAATGGAGACACTTTCCAAATTTTGTCACCAATTTTCCCTCTCTATCAGGAGCCCACTACTTGATAATGGGCTCCTGTCTCTATCTAATAAAAATGGACTATTTGATACCGTTTCGAATCTTCACCAAATTATTTATTCATGTTGCTAGAGCATATTATCACAACACGCATCAATATCAGCGGAAGAATAAATGCAAGATTAACGGATAGTTTCTAATGTAATTTGAAAAACCAGTTTGAATGATGATAAAAAAGGAAACGGACTTCCAACTGGATCCTGTCATGGGTGCCGTAAGAAAAGATCATTCATTTCGTATCACAATCGAGTCACAACTTTTCATCCTGTCTGACATTCAACACTTTTGGGAAGTTCTTTCTTTGCCAAAGCTATCGATGTCTCCAGTTATAAGAGGGTGCACTTTCCAAAAGTTTTACTCATGACGTATTAAACACCGGACATCAACTTCTCTAAATTCCGGGTTGAAATTTTCATTTAAATATCTTGCATCGTTTTTTTCGAATTTAGCTCATGATTTCCCGGCAGTTGGTCTTTTATCGATCAATCAAAGACTGTGTTACTAAAATCACAACAGTAACACTATTGTATAAATGATTCTGACCTTAAACACTGATTAAATCTTAATCAAGGACTCATGATGTATTTGCCCGTTTTCGTGCTGTTGTACAATTATTTCCTCGTAAGATTTAAAAGTATCAACACTCCCAATTTCGTCCAAACATTACATCATGCAATTGTTATCATTTGGCAACAATATGACGAGATGGAAGAAATTAGATTCTCAGTAATTTACGCGAGACTCCACTAAATTGTTTTGGGTAAAGGACATCATTTGCCTCCTTGGTGGAAACAAGTGTGATTTATTCACATTAACATGTCAAGGAAATGGTTTTTCAACTTTTGAGTCAAGAAAGTCAGGTTTTTTTGTATATTGTTAAGTTAATAAAAAATAGCAAGGACGGTGTCTTAAATGACTTTTATTCTATTATTACAATAGAACGATATTATTGATGAGCCTAGTTTACTAAAAGGACGTTTCAAAAATTAGTTATTAGATCAATTCCTAAATCATCTTCGAAACAGGACTAAAACAACATTAAAGGGGATGGAACATCAAGCAAAATAGTTTTAATTTATTTATTCAAGGAACACATTGAGAGCACGAAAAGTTGTATATAAGCAGAGAGAAACTTTTCTCAGCATCAAAAAAACTTTAAGGAATAGAGGAAAGACACAAAGCAGCAAGCGGAGAAGAAATCCTCACCGCACACAACAAGAAATAAAAAGGAATTGAGCAATGGAGGTTTTCAGGGTAAAACATAAATGCCCTTTGTTACTGTATAACGTATTTGTAAGAGTTCTTTTGACTCTTTTTAATCATTTCTCAATGAAATTTTTTCAATCGCTTTACCTGACAACATGGTTAGGTTTGTAATCCTGTCTGTTTAATAATTTAGAAATACTTTTTAAAGGCAAAAAGTTTTTCCAAGAAAGTTGACAAAAGCATTCTATACTCTAGATTCTTGTCGTTATCCTTGCGATTTTTCTTCACCGTGGAAATGGCCGGGCAACTGATTTCGACAAAATCATGCGCAGAATTCAAGATGGCGGAGTCCCGTCCACCCATGGTGCTGTACCATGGAGATCAAAGAGGTCCCCTGGTGACGAGCCTAGTTGTTACACAGGCAGAGTTGTTTCCTTCACTTTGCCAAGCAGAAAAACAGTAACTTCGCCCATTTGTAAGAAGATTACATCTTCCGGAACCGCATGTTTTAGTTCCATGGCAAACAACAACAACCAGAGGAAATGTGTTCCATCCAACTTCATCACAGAGGAAGGAAAAAGATATAACACTGCCTGTTCATGTGCACCATAGAGTAGTTAAAGTTGGGGCCTTTCAACTCCAAAATTTTTCAGGAAGACCGAACGATTTTTATATCAACAAGCATATTAGTGTAATCAACTGCTGAGATGTATCAGCATATCATAAAAGTGTCATACACGGGTATATATTTATATATTTATGAACTTACTGAGTAACTGTCAATTGTTCCGACGGAAACTTCAAATTGTTCAACGCAGTCTTTGAATCCGTATTTGTGAAATATTTATCTGTAAATTTGCTGTGTCAATAAAGTAATTCCACAGTTTTTTCAAATGTCTGTCAATAATCTCTCTTCACTTAGATACAAATGAAAGAAGAAGTTTGTTTAATAATTTAACTGCATAAAAAGATGGGGAAAAAAGCAGAGTAATTCCCATTCAACGATCGGTAAATGATGTCTCGAGCAACGACTAAGCACTAGTGAAAACATGAAGATCTGTCGCACATCCAGAGCGACAGAACCTGTCTGTATCTGACCTTTAAAGTTGATCTAACTTTCACATTTATGACATATCGAGATCGTCATGTTGTGATTTAACTCCTCTCAACAGCTCTCAACACTCGAATGAATGGACTGACAACTGACCACTTGAATTCTACACCCTAAAAGAGCACGCACAAGTAATGGAATGGTAATCACCTTATCGATAAGGCAATTGGCAACCAATATTATATCGGCAAACCTATGACACAAAGTACTTCATTCATTGCCAAGATGTATTTATCAAATTATGGGTATCATTCAGTATAAACGTGAAATTGAGAAGGGAGAGCGAAAGCAAGACAGAGACCTATGCGTAATTCTTCATCAGTTTATTGTAGACTCTATGAATGACCACTCGCGCTAAACTTTGACTCTATCATCAGCCTGTAATATCTTATACTGTCATGCTCGTCATTATGCAGATCCGCATCTGTCGGGTGTTAGTAAACCTGGCGGCTTTTAATTCCGTTCACCTAGTACCTGACGTTAGAATAAGGTACACGTGAGTAAAACAATATCATCGTCTGTGATGCATTGTTATCGCGAAACTTGTTGTCATATTGTTTTGTTTTCTGTGTGTATTTCGTTAATGCATCAATTATCTACAAATGTTTTTACTTTTTATTAGTTGCGTCGTGACTTGTGGTTAGTCTTTGTACAGTAGCGTGATGTTACGTAATTATGTCGAATAATTTGTCAGGATTTGTCCTATGGATCAATTTTTATGTCCACATTTTAAGAAGCAGCGTCGTCCGAGTGTCTCCAGCGTTTCCGAGCGCTGTAGGTGTATAAGGATCTTTAACCGTTTAACTCCCAAGATCTGACTGTTAATTCTCCCCTCTTACAGCTACAGATTTCCTTGTATATAAGTTGCAAGAGTCTGGTTAGTCTGGTAACAACTTTTACCTCGGATAAGTTTGAGTATTCTCATTACCTGTTTACTGGAAAATGTATGAATATTATAGGGAGAAGTGAAAAGTAAATCATTTGCGGGAGTTAAAGGGTGAATCGGTGATCACATCATTATGACGTCATGTCCTCCATTCTAAACGACAATAATCTGAATAATCTTAACCGAGGAGCACATGGAGCGCCATTTGCCGTCTTACATTTCAGTGTTGATAGGTCTTCTGTAAAAACCTTGCTGATCCTGAATTTGAATCTTCGTCCACTGAAAAACACAATATCAATATCCTGTACCCTGGAATGACAAGAATCCCCCTTTTTTTTCTAAAGCAGGAAAAGAAAAGGCAGACGTGTCGGTTCGGTTACTAAAAGAAATGATGGAGACGTCCAGAGCAAAACAAGGAAAACATTTTAAAGAACTATGTAAATAAAGAAAACAAAAAAGAAGAAAACAAAAAGAGCAAAAAAAAATTGATACCATTAGGTATCAAACTTCAGAGTTCTTGATTGAGAGGAGAGGTTTTTTCTATTGCGCCAAGTATGCGGAGATCATTCATTTTTTCTTTTGTTCAAAGTATGTTAAATTTTCAATTCCCATTCTTTCAAAGAGCATTAAATACCTATTCTATTTTCGTTCATTCAATCCTTGCCCTGTTCCCGGCCCTGTCAACTGACCAGTGTACAACCTCTTATAAATCCGATCATGCACTAGTTCTAATTTAGGGCCTTTCCGCACTAGTAGACAAACTTGAATTGTCTCCACAAAATGAAAGGACAAATTTGTCTTGATAAAGTTTTGTTTCGTCTGTTGAATCCGCATTAAAAATTTCAAAGCCGTAAAATTCCGTCAGCGCCTGATCTGTTCATAAGACCGGCCAGCATAGTTGTAAAAGGATTGCATCTCCAATTTCATGATTTATCCTAAGTCGTTTTAAAATTTTAATAATCCCCAAGTATTTGCAACAAAGGACAAATTTTGCCCGTTTAATAAACTGATTTCAGTTCAATAACACGCTAGTCGCTAGTTATAACGGTTTTATTTATTCAGGCGATTTTGCCTAATTTTTTTCCGGGACAAATTTTGTCGGCGGTGCGTTTGAAGATTTGCCCGCTTCGGCCAAAATTTGTGACAGGACAGAGGGGGTGGTACTAAAGTACAGATCAGCAGACCGTGGAACCATCCGCACTTGTAAAATTTGGTGATGAAAGAAAATTTGTCTACGTAAACAACTTTGTCGCTAATGGGAAAAGGCCCTTCTTTAAACCAACAAACACTTAAGATAAACATATCACAAGCTTTGTGATTATTACATGATATTGTGATATGAAGTAGACAGAAAACAAGCTCTCCATTCAGTGCACAAACTTATCATCTTGAGAGTGTTTCTTTGATATAGAAGCAAAATATCGTAACTAACTAAGTAGGAAAGTGAAGCAGCTGGAAGTGCCCTATCAATTGACCATTGTGCAACCTCGTATCTATACGGTCGTGCCCTAGTCCCAATTTATTTTCACCAAAAAACTGTGTTCTTACCGAGTCTTCCTTTTGTCACAATTTTGACATTGAGGAGAGTTGTTTATTAACTCCTCAACTTTTTGAGCAACATTGCCTTTTTACTTCAATAGTTTCCTAAAATACAGCAGTGGTCGCATGCAGTCTTAAACTGCCTTTTATCTTTTAGGTCATAAGCGGGATTTCCGAAAGTGTTTCGTCTTAAAACTGGAGACATCACGACTTTGGCAAGAACTGAACTTCGCAAAGGTATTAAATGTTAGACTCAAATACGATACAGATGAAAAGTTGTGGTACTAAAGTGATACATGACAAATAATCTATCTTTTTAGCAATCGTCTAGATATCATGTAGCATTTCAAAACGGTAAAATAGTTTCCAGTAAGGATCTAAATGAACTACTACTTTCGCCAATCCTATTCACGGCATCAGCTCGGAGACTTTCTTTTTAAAAACTCGTTTTCATTTGTTTTGCAGTAGGTTAAGGTTAGGCACGGATTGCATTTTCTCCTCTCTTTTGGGAGAGAGGGTGAAAAAGAGAAAGTGCATGCAGTCTATTAGGTTTATTGATCCCAAGTAAACAGAGGTTGCTTTTTTCTTTCGGGATGATAAACATGAAAATTAACACAATGAATGCTTGATTGAGCGAAGTAGTAAATGTACCAATGAATGAATGAGATGTTTCTCGTTTTGTGACGAGCGTGAGGCGACGGAAAATTGTTTTATATCTTTTTAATCCATGCCTGTTGTTGAAGTTGTTGATGTTGTTGACGTCTTTGAAGGAGACACTTTCGAAATTTTGTCACCAATTTTCACTCTCTATCAGGGGCCCATTACTTGATATTGGGCTCCTGTCTCTATCCAATAAAAATAGACTATTTGATACCGTTTCGAATCTTCACCAAATTATTTATTCATGTTGCTAGAGCATATTATCACAACACGCATCAATATCAGTGGAAGAATAAATGCAAGATTAACGGATAGTTTCTAAGTAATTTGAAAAACCAGTTTGAATTATAGCAAAAAAGGAACACGACTTCCAACTGGATCCTGTCATGGGTGCCGTAAGGAAAGATCATTCGTTTCGTATCACAATCGAGTCACAACTTTTCATCCTGTCTGACATTCAACACTTTTGGGAAGTTCTTTCTTTGCCAAAGCTATCGACGTATTAAACACCGGACATCGACTTCTCTAAATACCGGGTAGAAATTTTCATTAAAATATCTTGCATGGTTTTTTTCGAATTCAGCTCATGATTTCCCGGCAGTTGGTCTTTTATCGATCAGTCAAAGACTGTTACTAAAATCACAAAAGTAACCCTATGGTATAAATGATTCTGACTTTTAACACTGATCAAATCTTAATCAAGGACTCATGATGTATTTGCCCGTTTTCGTGCTGTTGTACAATTATTTCCTCGTAAGATTTAAAAGTATCATCACTCCCAATTTGGTCCAAACATTACATCATGCAATTGTTATCATTTGGTAACAATATGACGGGATGGAAGAAATTAGATTCTCAGTAATTTACGCGAGACTCCACTAAATTGTTTTGGGTAAAGGACAACCTTTGCCTCCTTGGTGGTAACAAGTATGATTTATACACATTATCATGTTAAGGAAATGGTTTTTCAACTTTTCAGTCAAGAAAGTCAGGCTTTTTTTGTATATTGTTAAGTTAATAAAAAAAATTGCATGAACGGTGTCTTAAACGACTTATTCTAGTGTCTTCAAATAGAACAATATTATTGATGAGCCTATTTTACTAAAAGGACGTTTCAAAAATTAGTTATTAGATCAATTTCTAAATTATCTGCGAAACAGAACTAAAACAACATGAAAGGGGATGGAACATCGAGCAAAATAGTTTTAATATATTTATTCAAGGAACACATTGAGAGCACGAAAAATTGTATATAAGCAGAGAGAAACTTTTCTCAGCATCAAAAAATCTTTAAGGAATTGAGGAAAGAAACAAAGCAGCAAGCGGAGAAGAAATCCTCATCGCAGACAACAAGAAATAAAAAGGAATTGAGCAATGGAGGTTTTCAAGGTAAAACATTAATGCCCTTTGTTACTGTATAACGTATTTGTAAAAGTTCTTTTGACTCTTTTTAATCATTTCTCAATGAAATTTTTTCAATCGCTTTACCTGGCAACATGGTTAGGTTTGTGATCCTGTCCGTTTAATAATTTAGCAATACTTTTTAAAGGCAAAAAGTTTTTCCAAGAAAGTTGACAAAAGAATTCTATACTCTAGGTTCTTGTCGTTATCCTCGCGATTTTTCTTCACCGTGGAAATGGCCGGGCAACTGATTTCGACAACATCATGCGCAGAATTCAAGATGGCGGAGTCCCGTCCACCCATGGTGCTGTACCATGGAGATCAAAGAGGTCCCCTGGTGACGAGCCTAGTTGTTACACAGGCAGAGTTGTTTCCTTCACTTTGCCAAGCAGCAAAACAGTAACTTCTCCCATTTGTAAGAAGATTACATCTTCCGGAACCGCATGTTTTAGTTCCATGGCAAACAACAACAACCAGAGGAAATGTGTTCCGTCCAACTTCATCACAGAGGAAGGAAAAAGATATAACACTGCCTGTTCATGTGCACCATAGAATAGTTAACGTTGGGGCTTTCCAACTCCAAAATTTTTCAGAAACACGGGAACGATTTTTATATCTACCAGAATATAGTATAATTAATTGCTGAGATGTATCAGCATATCATTTAAGTGTCATACACTGGTATATATTTATATATTTATGAACTTACTGAGTAACTGTCAATTGTTTCAACGAAACCTTCAAATTGGTCAACGAACATTTTGACTTCGTATTTGTGAAATATTTATTTGTAAATTTGTTGTGTCAATAAAGTAATTATATAGTTTTTTCAAATATCTGTTAATAATCTCTCTTCACTTAGATACAAATGAAAGAAGTTTGTTTGATAATTTTAACGGCATAAAAACATGGGAAATAAGCAGAATAGTTCCCAATCAACGATCGGTAAAGTCTCACTAATGTCGTCGAAAAACGACTGGGCACTAGTGATCTGTCAAGAGGTAGGAAGTTGCATTCTTTATCGACCACATGTGGGTATGTCGCACATCGAGCGACAGAACCTGTCTGCATCTAACCTTTGAAGGTGACCTAGCTTTCAAAAATATTTATTGTCGAGACTGTCTTGTTGTGATTTAAAGGGGAAGTACGGTCTAGAAAAAGTTTGCCTAAATCAAACAGTTCCCTCTTTCTCAAAGAATTCTAAATAACGACCCTAAGGAAGTGATAGCTTACAAAACACCATTCGAAATATACTTTGCACGAAAGCGTAACGCCCTCAGAGAGAACAGATTACAAGACGAAATCCTTCCTAATGCTGGTAGGCTTTGCCTAACTAAGAATGACCGTAACCAACGTTCACGAAAAGCTTTGAAATCACAAAAGCAAACTAAAAAACCACGAGCAGATGTGACGGGCGAATGCAGTGGACACAACTTCGCTTAAATCCGCCATCGATTTACAGCATCGGAGAAAAAGTTTGTATACATTTGAGAGGAAAACCATCGAATATACGGCATTTGACGGAGGGTCGAATCGAGAAACGAAAGATCAAGTTGCATACGTATTAAGTTTCATACACCTCGCCACTTTAAGGAAAGGAAGAAAGGAAATAGATCTCTGTGGACGATATCACAAGCTTTACACTAGAGCCAGAAAAACAGAAACAAAAATGCGCCAAGCTGTCTAAAAAGAAAAACATTGATCACTACATAACGTACTAGATACCTATGAGAAGAGACGATTATACAAAGGCTACTGAAGACCAGGGTTTTAGATTGGTTTACAATCCTCCTGGAGATAGCAATTGCCAATTTGCTGCACTATCGCACCACGCAAAGAGACTGGGCATTTAAAGATCTCCTGAAATCATGAGGAAAATAGTAGAGTACTTAAAAAGTAATCCGTACGATAGCGATGGCTTCCCTCCTTTGGAGCTTTTGGCAGATGATGATTTCGCTTGCTGAGACGACTATATAACTCATATGGCGTACGATGGGACCTATGGGAATCAGACTTCGCTGTACGCAGCAGCAAACTTGTATAACGCCGACATCCAAATAGTTTCCTCTCCAGGAGTTGGTGGGCAGCATGAGTTCGGTTCGACAGCAAGTGTTTCAGCAGCTACTGTGTACCTTGGCCATTTTGCTGAGAACCAAGGAGAGCACAATGTGAGCTTGGAACAAGTTACGGATCACAACAACGGTATTGAAAAAGAATACGAAGCAAATGACCCAAGTGAAGGAGAAATTTCCGAGGATTATGCAAATAAAATGCGTATAGAGCAGGACGTCGTTGATTTTGAAATGGGTGACACTGACGCAAAAAGTGGGCCTGACAGTATCGTCGGCATGGTGACGACACGGACATTGTTGCAGATATGGCTAAGGAACTTACGCATGGGAGCCGACCAAACGAGACAGATTCTGAATTGCAAAATCAAGTCGACAATGGTATCACCAATGATGGTAATAAGGCGATGGAAGTTGAGTTTGTTTCAGATGTAGAAATCGACTTATTTGCAACAAGAGGGGATGACAAATGTCACATTAGAATTCTTCCCAATGAAGTTCTAGAAAAAATCTAAGAAATATTGTAAGCGTTATCAACCTTCCTGTTTGCTGGAAATGCATGCCACACCTACCAAACATCACGTAAAGTTAATACACGATTCAGGGCGCTGGTGTAATGTCTGAAACGATTTCTGCCAAAGCTCCATACTTCTGGTGGATTGAAGTATCGTTTAATCACCGCTCGAAGCCTTTTAAAAGTATGGTCCTTTACGCGGTTTATTGATCCAGTTGAAGAAAATCATCTCCAGTCCAAAGTGGGCTAATCCTTGGCTGGAAGCTCAAGTGGATGGACTCGATTGGTACGTAGTCATTAGGATTTTTTGGAAAAAAAATTGACTACAATTGATGACAAACTAGCTGGGACGAGCAAGAGGCCTGACAGACCTTCAGACTGCTACATATTCTGTTCAAACAAACATTTCAGCCAATCCGAAATCATGGATTGGGATTGAAATTATTGTTAGAAAAGAAACTGCCGTGCATTTTTATACATTTCATTTGCTTGTGATAACCTTTTAATGTGGATCCTTAAAACGAGTGGAGAAATCCATTTCAAAAGAACGACAGTGGGTGAGGAAATTCTTGGCACGCGATTAGACAGTAATTTGAGTTATTTTTTATCAAAAGTTTCCGGTGCCTCGGCATGCAATCCAAATGGGAATGTAAAGATCGCTCTTTGCCTCTTGTCATTAAGTCACAACACAGTCCAGATGAGCTAGAAAGCCTCACAGATCTGTGACTTCTCAAGGAAGGTGATGAAGAAGTTATTTTCGATTTCCAATCAAGTCTTTCTTTGAGTTCCAAACTCCTGATCTTCCCCGTTGCTGATTTCCTTGTGGAACCAGAAGTCATCATTGTACCTCATAGTAGCTTATGCAAAGTTCCATTTGCTTCCCTGAGCGAAAAGGAGGGGCAATTCTTATCGGAGACTCGTCGGATCCGTATAGTTCCCTCATTGATAACGCTCAAGCTCATTCAAGATAGTCCAGTGGATTATCACAGTCGGACTGATGCGCTGATCGTGGGTGATACCAAAGTTGATTGGGTCATTTTCAAGGAAGATTTTCAGTACATCACCTCATTACCTTGTCCAAGAAAAGAAGCAAAGATGGTTGGACGACTGTTGGGCGTAATTAAAACCTTTGTTAGGAGAGCAAGCGACCAACCAGGCAGTTTTTGAGAAGATAACATCGGTGAGACTGATACACTTTGCTGCACATGGTGATGCCGAAAGAGGAGAAATCGCCTTATCCCCTATCCGTAATTCTGACAGCCCTGATATCAGCCCACAAGAAGAAGATTGTCTGTCGACGATGGCTGAGATATCACAAGTTCAAGTAAGAGCTAAACTAGTTGTATTCAGTGGTTGTCACAGTGGAAGTGGAGAGATTAGAGCTGAAGGAATGATTGGAATCGCTCGAGACTTCCTAGGATCCGGTCCTGGTCGGTGTTGGTAGCATTATGGGCCATATCAGACACAGCAACAGAACAGCTCATGAGTCGTTTCTACGAACATCTTGTTGCTGGAGAAAGCGCCGGTGAATCTCATCACCAGGCTATGAAGTGGATGAGAAACAACGGCTACACTAAAGTCTCTGAGTGGGTTCCACTCATGCTGATTGGAGATGACATCACGTTTGACTTTGGTAGTGAGGGTAAGTTTTATTTGGAGAAAGTAATTTGTTGAATCAATATATCAGATAAGAAGGCTTTTTGTAGCACGGTGAAAGATTTTTTATGGGTAATTCACTGAAGAAGTTTCTTCTTTTTAGTAGACCCTTCCTAGGAAAGTCAACCAAACGGAACAGCGTAAACAACCAAGACGGATGTGCTTGCTTAGCGATGATTTGGAACGAGAGGAAGACTTATTACTTATTAATAGTTAAACGCTACTGTAAAGATATGTAAATGTGTCAATCTTGCTCGCCAGTAGTTCTTTTAAGCGTTTCATCCGCGTTTTGTTTGAGCAGTTAAACTCTAACTGACACGGAATCTCCATTCCTCCGCACAGCTGCTTACTGCGACCGATCACTTCAACGCTGATTTCCTCACTACGTGCAAGAAAATACCACGCTATTCGAGAGAATTCACGAGGCAAATGGCCGACCGTTTCGTCGTCCTTCACGGCGCGTTTGTCCATTGGGTTGTTAAACTCTCGTTTAGCAACAAGCCTTTCCCCGATCGATGGTTTACAAAAGCGCATTTTTGGTTTTTTTTTTTTTTTTTCAAAATCATGCTTGAAAGTTGGGGGTGCGGCTTATACACGAGTTTTTACGGTACTCAGCAACATATGCAAGGCATTGTAACTCACTGCACATTAAGGACTTTACATTTTCCAGCATAAGACCAGCTATTTACCGTACCCTAATGAACCCGCACTACCAGACGAAAACTGGCTGTAAAACTCCACAAGGGTTGGCTAAGAGCACCGCATTAAATTTTCACAACAGAAAATATGGGAACCCTTACATTCTCTTGATCCTGAGCTGAGGGAAATTCAACTCGAAGAATGATAAACTAATAGACTACTCTTGCAAGTCTTACAGAAACGCCACAGATGATTTTTAATCCAAATTTTAGATGTCGATCTTTTTATTTACAAGCCACGAATGAATCTAAAACCGTCCGATTATGCTGGTTTCGAAAGAAGCTTTCTCGGTAATTCTGGGACTATTTCAGCCCGGATGGCAAATTATGAGTAGTTTTGTATGTCAAAAAGCTTGTATTATGACTCAATTTGCTCATCATGGAATTTTTTTTTGAGTCAACTCTACTCATCAAGTTCTTCTAGAAATTTTAATAAAAACAAATCATTCGTGCTCGTGAATCATGAAAAGCAGCCGCGCTCATTAGATATCCTAATTTTTGGGTTGTGGAAATGCTACAGATGGTTAAAAAATTTTAAAAAATTTAAGGTGGTAACCACATTGTATACCGGTAATCATGAACACGTCAAGTTTATTTCGAAGTTCTCTTTGTAAATAATTGAGTTAACACGTAAATAGGAACCCATCTTCACAACTCATTAAAAATTTATACCCAAAGACTCTCTTTGAAAGGGTTTTTGAATGATTTTGAATGATATGTATAGGTTTTTAACACCTTTTTCTCGTTCATAACCCATATATGGTATTTCTGTTTCTTTTGTCATAGCGCAGAATTTCACGAAACCTTCTTAAACCTCCTTCTTGCAAGTCATTTGTACTGTCAATAGATTTTTCGTTGGCAAGTTTTTCCTCAAATAGCAACTTCCCTTACTCCAAAATTGCCATTGATATACTGGAAATTTTTTTTCCATTTGACGCTGCAGTCGCAAACTTGTCAACAAGAAAACTTATCAAGTTACATTTCCTTTATCAATAATAACTCTTTTCGCGCACTCCTAATGGCGACGAAAAAGATCTAACTCGCAGTATTATCAATTTTTCAGGAAAATAGGCGATTAAGAGAAAGGAAGCTAGCAAATAAACGATTTTGTTTTTTTTTTTAACGTTAGAATTTCACAGCTGAATTACGGAGAAATGTTTGACAGACAGCGCGCAGAGGTGAACGATTTAGAACGGCGTACGTTTGATACAATGGTTTCCACGATTGCAATACGAGTAACATGAAAATTTTTCAGGCCTTGTGATTTCGGTGATATCTGCGATATCGTTTCAAGGCACTCAGCTTTAGCTGAGCATTTCACGTGAGGCCTACTTTTACAAACTGAATATTGAAAATTTCTTGTGATTGTAAAACAGAGAATTTTTTCTGGATGATCAGGTTGCCTTAGTTATAAACCCAAACTACTGGGTGTTACTGGCAAGCTCAGATGTAATTAAATGGTCATTGCGCAATCAGTTAATCAGAAACTAGTCAGAAAATGATGCCCCATTGGAGTTACGGGTAAAGTAAAGAGGAAATTAGATCACAGGATTTGATAACTAAAACAACTCTAAACCTGATTTTTGACTCGTATTCCCTTCCGCTCTCCTAAAACTCAATCATAGCACTGAGACATCCACTGTTGCAGAAACAAAGGGAAGTGCTATCTTAAAAGTCAGCAAATTGGGAGCAGCTGGATACGCTTATATTCTATTGGTTGTAGTCAACATTTCAGTATTTCAGTCGCTCACAAGTCAGTCGCATCAGAGGCAAGGCTAAATATCTCACATTAGCGACGACACCTCCTCTCAACATGGTTTTTGGTCTCCTTTATCCCCTTCTATTTGAACTCTCTGTTCTAATTCCAGATCCAGCCTTTTCACAAGGTTTGTAAGATGCGTTTATTAATGCGTATCTCTTATTGTTTTCAGTGTGAGAACATTGATGTTGGTAATATTTATTATTTCACAGTAATAATTTAACACAGAATCTGGATAAAAGTCCGATGATCCCTGAATTCCAGCAGTCTTTGTTTTTTGTCACATTTTCACTTGACAAATGGTGATGCGCGTTGAATGATCTTTAGAAACTTCTTTCAAAAATTTGCTTTATAACTGATAACTTGGGACGCCGTTGAATGGCACAATCTCATTGTTTAATTAACTTCCTTTACATATATAAATGCTGTTGCGGAGTTATATAATTGAAGTCAATTTGTTCAGCACCTCAACTTGGTTAAATGCAAATAACACTCCATCACTCCACATTGAAAAATGTTTTTCAAGACTAAGCTAAAACATTGTTTGAAAAAGCCTTTATTCAACTTCAAGTTAAATTCTAAATGTTTCCAAAACAACAGCTACACATCTTTAAAACCTGGATAAAATTGCGGAGGTAAACCACAGGCTTTCGACCTCGCCATGCTTTTATTTAAAAAATTTATCAAAGACTTCTAAAATTGGGTTTGCAGAAACATCCGATTCCTATGCCTATAAGGTCATTGATTGATGTTCTACCCTTTTCCGATGGAAAGTTTGAAAGAAACGGAAACAACCAGAGCTTTATTTGCAAAATTTTGTTTGAAATGTTACCTCAGTCAATAATGGTATTTTAGTCACTCAGAATACGCGTGTATTTAAGGTGAATGGCGTGTCAGATATTGATAACTGAAAAGGTAAGACAATACAAATTTATGTTTAAGAGGTTCCTGAAAAACTTTCGAATGAATTAAAATCGAAGTGACTTGTTGAAATGGCTGCGAAAAATCTACCTACGATATGATCATTTTAAGTGTTCAACGAAGCGATTTTCTTTTTTCACCAAACTAAATTTTTCATATGTTACTCTTCTTTATCTTGCGAAATGTCGCCTGATTTTACCCAACTTGACCGAGGACCTCCCGGGTTGAGTGGCGACAACAGTGGAGGAAAATTGTTAATTAAGTTTGAAGGAAGTCGAGGGGCTCAACATGTTTAGACAGCTACAAGCTATTGACAAAATAACATCTGTTTTGCTTCCAATTGGCAAAAGTTATGAATTCTAAAATTAAGACAGGTGCGATAATAACAGTGTCGCAAGATTTCTTCAACCTTTCAGGGATGACCGCTTAAAATGGATTCCAAAGAAAAGGGGTAATTTTAACAATGATAAAAAAGCGCCATTTATGCCATAATTGACCACTTTTTTCACAAAACCTCGCTCAAAAATACTACTAACGTTCATTTCGAAAGGAAAATATGGATCAAATTTTTCTTGACATATAATTGAGCATTGTCCCGAAAAGAAAGAGAGAGAAAAACACACGGATCAGCTTAAAATATGCTCTTGATACTACAAAAGATCCCTGGATTTTAAAAATACCTCAATTCTTTCATCATTCTCAGCTACCTCTTCGTTGTACTCTACAACGTCCTAATACGGCACGAGTACAAATTTTGTTTAAGTCGTAGAGAGGCAGGGGTCACCCCGGAAGTCTTGAAGGGAGTTGGGAGGGAAGGGGGAGGGGGGTGAATGAGAAGAAGGGAGGCTGGTACTGATCGGCCTTGAAACCATTCTTGAAAAAATTTTTTCAATATTATTTTTTTAGGGTATGTCTCAAACGTGGCAATTTAGTGAAGCTGATTTACTACTAACCATAGAAAAATGGTTTTTCATCCCCTTAAACAGCGGATTTCGCCAAATGAAGGTTCATAAGAGTAACGTAGATATGAAAAACATCAATTGTCTTGAATGGTATGGGGGGGGGGGGGACTGTTATAGTTCACTTCATCATCTCTTGTAACCAGTCAGTTCCTTCCCCGCCACTCCTTCCTCTGAGTGCTGCCATCATGTCCTCTTATTACTGAACTGTTCTTCTTTCCCGTTACAGAGTCAAACCCTGTGTATCGCGAGGGCAACCGCGCCTCCTCCACAAGAACCTTTCTGACACGTACATTCATTAAACACGAGTTTCATCACTTGAACGTGCCACTTGTTGGAACAGTGGCAGTGTCTGATGTGTTTGACTGCACGTTCGAATGTCTTAGCAATCCGTTGTGTTTTTCTGTAAACCTGGCCGCCTTCAAAGGAACCCATGGAAAACTTTGGTGCGAATTGTTGTCATCTGATAAGTTCAGAAACTCCACAGAGTATAAAGGGAATAAAAGTTCGCATCATTTTGCCATTGAGGTAGGAAGCATTTCTTAATTTTGACTAATAAACATGTTAAAAGTTTGACAACTTTGCCAAGAGAGAGAAGGCAGAGAGAAGGCAGTCAGGTTAAAGTTACTGCAAATGGTCTCGGTCTGTTGTCGTATTCATTATGGTGACAACCGTATTTCTATGGCATGTTGCAAAGCATGCATACACTTTCTCGCGCGGCGCACTATCTTACTTACCGCCTTTGTTTCCTAGGCGCGTCAGCATACTAAGGAAATACATGTGACTCGGTTGAAAATTTTAGTAAAGATACCAGATTATCTTTATTTAAAGAATGGAATCGTCGTTTACATCGTCAGTATTTGGTCAGCTTTTTTTTCAATTTTGTGTTTTAAAATGTTTTATCAACAGACTTCTTCATTTTCTGCGTACGTTCGAAACAGTCAGAAAAGCTTTCCAGACTCATAGATCCCAACGGCTTAGCAATATATTTTTAACCTCATAAAGCTACTTTCTCAAATACCAGCAAAGGCAGAAAACCCGGCCAAAATCTCTATACTGTAGATGAAAATAATAATTAAAAAAAAAACCTGATAATACTATCATATGAGGTTGTCCATACCATGAAAAATTTCCACTAAAACGAATCCGAACCGGAATGACGGATAGCTCATCAACCATTTTCCTACTTTGTTTCTCTACAGTCACCTTGCTCTTCGTCACCTTGTCAACACAGGGCTACCTGTGTCACTAACTATAGAGATGGCTCATTCGGATGCCGCTGTGCAAAAGGCTTTAAAGGAGAATATTGTGAAAAAGGTGAATAGTTTGGCATGGTTTTGTGACTGATATACATCTAATAGCATTAAATACCATAATTCTCAAGTAACTGCTATGAATTTTTCTACTTAACCTTGGAGCTCGAAAATGTTCTAAAATAGCTGACGAAAATATATAACTAACAAAT
Source organism: Pocillopora damicornis (assembly GCF_964200805.1). Taxonomy (NCBI): domain Eukaryota; kingdom Metazoa; phylum Cnidaria; class Anthozoa; order Scleractinia; family Pocilloporidae; genus Pocillopora; species Pocillopora damicornis. The sequence continues at coordinate 8,396,677 of NC_142679.1, read as the reverse complement.
ATTTAATGCAATGCATAAAAATTTTGAATCTCTCGATGCTTAAGTTGATTAAGGTGGTCTTCCACTCACATTTTGAAAATTTTTAATATTAACTGGATCCAATCCATTACGGTACCATTGGAAATATCATTCAGAAGTGTCAGGAACTGCACTGGTGATTGACATTTTGTAATCATGGCAACCAGTTTTCAGGCTCCCGACGGTAAAAAAAGGTACCCATCTGCTAAAAAGAACCAGAGGTCCCATTAAAAATATATAACTAAAGAAACATTTAATGCAATGCGCAAATATGTTGAATCTCTCGATGCTTAAGTTGATTAAGCATCTGCCTGCGAAACGCTAAGGTCTGAGTTGAGGAACTGAATATATATTTTTATTTTTACTTACTTCCCCTCAGGGACCAATTATCATTAACTACGGGGGAAGGGAGGGGGGTGGAGGATTTTAGAGGATAAACACCTTACTTTTGTTTTTTTCGTCCATTTAGTTACTGGTTCCTGCAAAGAAGCTTACAACCTCTTTAAGTAAGTGATACCAAATGATTATCTTTTCGAGCATAAAAAGAGACAAAACTATGGAATGGTTTCGACGCCGAGAGAAGATTTTTCGCCGCAAACTAATATGATCACGAATGGGTTTTTTTTTTCGTATCAAACAGGTCAAACGCCAGTCAAATGGTCACATTATACCTTGACTCTAAACCAATCACAGTTCTCTGTCAGATGGGGAATTTTGGATGCGGAGATGGAGGATGGACACCTGTAATGAAGATTAACAGCCGTCAGGTAAGCCTTCTATGGCGGAATATTCTTGGCGGGGTTTTCTTGCGGGTGATGAAGTGCATGCAATAAATTTTCAGAAGCGTCGAAACTACGATAGAATCTCTTAATAACTCGCCCATATTCTTCTCGCGGCGCCTGCTTGAGGAAATTCTTTAATTACCTAAATTCTACAATAACCTAAAACCTCAAAAGGCAACAAATTGCTAATTAACCCGCCCGCAAGTAGGGTATAGATTGATGGCTTGTACGCCAACTGTATTACTGAGTTCATGAGGGTCCTGCCTTTGGTGACGCATCGGGTTATTTACATTTAAGGATAAATTAAATCTTCTTAATTCTCTTTAGGCAACTTTTCACTATGACTCTCACTACTGGAGTGATAAAAACCAATACAACACCCTCGGCGGGAGGACTGGGTTTGACTCACAAGAGACCAAGTTACCAACCTATTGGAACACACCTCTCTCCAAGATCTGTCTCGGTATGAAGATAAGTGGACAGCTCAGGTTTATTGTCATTAACATGCAGGCGAACTCTCTACACTCACTGATCGCTGATGGGATGTGGCACGCTTCTTCACTGGGTCGTAACGAGTGGAAGAAGTTGATTGGTGCGCAGGGCTCTTTACAACTGAACTGTAGCAAGGAGGGCTTCAATGCTGAATGTTCTTCAAGTCGTCATTCTAAAGCAAGAATTGGTTATGTAGCTAACGACAATAACCATTGTGACTCTTGTGACTCCAGAATTGGGTTTGGTACCGGAGGATCTCCTGATAATTCCACTACGTGTGGAAATGTAGCAGCTCATTCCCCAGATAATGATGAGAGATGCATCAAATCTATGGGATATATTTTGGTGCAGTAAACTCTTTCAGTCCATGTATTACGTTAGAAAACTCACTAAGAATGGGGAAAGGGAGGTGGGGCACTTAAAAGAGCCCTTTTCCATCTATCCATCCCCTCCCACTTCTCCCCTCAAACGCTAAAGTGAGAACTTGCTAAGCAGACTATAGATTGCTTGCTTTCTAGTTCGGCTTGTAAATTCATTTTCTTCCGATATGCGGCGAGTGCGAAGACGAGAAAAGACCTGAATAAGGACTTCACCCGCATGGGTTCCTTTTGTACAACCATTTGAGCCCAATGTTTTACGGAAATTCAGTCGACCGGTTGCTAAAACTATTGTGATGTTTAAATCTTAAAAAAGTAGCAAAGCCAGGATAACAACACTAAACTTTTTCAAGCACTCGCTAAAATTACCACCAATAGGTCTTTGCTGACCATGTCAAAAACCACCTCATGTCACCCAACAAAATCCAGTGGATTGTTTTGATATTGTGGCGTCGGCAAAACTGGTAAGCATTGTAAAATTAACAAAAAATGGCATTATTCCTTCAAGTTGAGGGCATCCCTTGATGCCAACTCCAGCCGTTACTTTTTGACGCTTTTTTTTTATTATTATTAATATTTTTTAGCTCAAAATTAGTTGTAGCTTTACATAGATTTACAAGCATCCTTGATATATACATACTTATAGACAAGAATATATACTCTCAATTGAAAAGGTTTTGTCAAAGGAAAAAACCAGAAATGAATATAGGAAAAAGCCAAAGAGGAACTGTTCGGAGAAATCTAAATACTAAGTATTCATGTTGGATACTGCACATGTGTGAAAAATAAGTCAGAAGATAGAAGAGAAGAAGTACCTCAACCTAACTCACACTTCAAAGCAAATGTTCTAAAACTGTCAAATTCCTTAGAAGGAAATTTTTATGCTGATCAAATCATATTGAGCTTTTTCCGTTTTGCTTTCTGCATATTTTTTTTGACAACCTTTTTGCAGTAAGTTGCCCTTATATTCATGTTTATTCGACTTTATAAGATAATTGAGATACATTAGAACCTGTATTTAGCGGTCACCCTGTATTGAGCGGTCAGTTGTCAAAGTCTCGAATTTCTTTCCCCTCAAATACTGCAATTTTCACCTCTAATAAATGGTCACCTCTACCAAGTGGTCGCAGTCAACCTATATCTAGTCACAATGACCTGTTTTTATTGTTTCCCACCTGTATTGAACGGTCAATGAAAGCAGGACCATTCAAATAAAACTAGGAATAATTCTTCAAGTAATTTTTTAATCCATGTTTCTCTCCCAAAATTAAAGTAAGTAATATCTTCGAGCGAGGTTTTGTACATTAAGCGGTCAATTACGGCATAAAGAGGCGTTGTTTATCGTTTTTTTTTTGTAATACCCCTTATCTGTGGAACCTGTATCAAGCGGTCACCCGCCATTTTCCGTGGGCTTCATACAGGCTCGACTGTACTACGAGCGCCCTGATTGGTCAAAAACCTATCCTTTATTGTATAAACCCATTTAAAAAGTTTGATTTACAAACTTCTCTTCCTCCTCCAACATCCCCACGTGAGTTATTAAGCCAGTAAACTGATAGAAAGTGTGGTCTGTTGCTTAATGAGTACTAATCATTGTTGCTAATAATATTAAGATTTGCGAACCAGTCCCTTAATGCAAATATACAATCAGTTGTAAAGACTTTTACTGTACCTAACACCAAGTCTGTACAAAAAATACGTCCAACACAAGAGCCTCAATTTAATGCTTTCTCTCCACAACAGTTCAAAAAGATGCATATGATAATAAGTAATAAAATAAGTGATAGACAAAAGAATATTTGAATAAGAATTAATAAAAAAGAGGGCGCTGACACACTATATTGGAAACGCTACGTAAGACAATGCAACTAGAATTAAGATTTCTGATTCAATTTCACAATTAAGTACAATTTTTTCAATTAAAAGAGTTAGAATATCGTGGAGTAATCTTGAAATTGAATGTTCATTGTGTCAAAGTGACGAGAGTTCATCAGATACTTTAAATAAGATGATGTCTGCTCTGGAAAAAGGTTACCAATGATGAATACCGTATTTCCTCGACTAAGCGTCCATGCTCTAATAAGCGCCCTTCCCCGAATAAGTGCCTACCCCCTACTCCATCAGGGGTCTTATAATCAGGGTCTTACATTCCGGGGTTCCTATACTCAGGGGTTTATATCAGTGTGTCTTGCATGACAGGTAAGACAAAAACATGACAAATGACCGCGTTACATCAAGGCTGGAAATGGGCCTATAAGATGCGACACTATCGGAAACCCCGCTTATAACCTATAAAATAAATAAGGCAGTTGAACACTGCATGTGCCAACTGATGTATTTTTGGAAACTATTGAAGTAAAAAGGCAATGTTGCTTAAAATGTAGAGGGGTTAATGAACAGCTCTCCTCAATACCAAAATTGTGACATAAGGAAGACTTAGTCAAAACAAAGTTTGTTGGTTAAAATAAATTAGGACTGGGGCATGATCGTATAGATGCGTGGTTGCACACTAATCAATTGATAGGGCACTACCAGCTGCTTCACTTTTCCTACTTAGTTAGTTACGAGATTTTGGTGCTGCATCAAAGAAGCACCCTCAAGATGATAAGTTTGTGCACTGAATGGAGAGCTTGTTTTCTGCCTGCTTCATATCTTCATACCAGTAAACAGTATGAGAATACTCAAAACTTATCCGAGATCCAACACCAAATTCTTGTAACTTATATACAAGAAAATCTGTAACTGTAAGAGGGGAGAATTAACAGTCAGATCTTGGGAGTTATGGGTTAAAGATCCTTATACACGGAACAAACTTTTAATCGAGATACTTTTGAAATTTTGTCACCAATTTTCACTCTCTATCAGGAGCCCATTACTTGATAATGGGCTCCTGTCTCTGTTAAACAAAAATAGACTATTTGATACCGTTTCGAATCTTCACCAAATTATTTATTCATGTTACTAGAACATATTATCACAAAACGCATCAATGTCAGCGGAAGAATAGATGTAAGATTAACGTACAGTTTCTGGTGTAATTGGAAAAACCAGTCTAAATGATGATAAAAAGGAAACACGACTTTCAACTGGATGCTGTCATGGATGCTAAAAGGAAAGATCATTTGTTTCGTATCACAATCGAGTCACAACTTTTCATCCTGTCTGACATTCAACACTTTAGGAAGTTCTTTCTTTGCCAAAGCTATCGATGTCTGCAGTTTTAAGATGTTGCACTTTCCAAAAGTTTTACTCATGACTTATTAAACACTGGTCAGAAACTTCTCTAAATACCGGGTTGAAATTTTCGTTAAAATATCTTGCATCGTTTTTTTAGAATTCAGCTCATGATTTCCCGGCAGTTGGTCTTTTATCGATCAATCAGAGACTATGATACTAAAAGTAATACTATATTGTATAATGATTCTGACTTTTAACACTGATCAAATCTTAATCAAGGACTCATGATGCATTTGCCCGTTTTCGTGCTGTTGTGCAATTGTATCCTCGTAAGAATTAAAAGTATCATCACCTCCAATTTCGTCCAAACATTACATCATGAGCTTGTTATCATTAGATAACAATATGACGGGTTGGAAGAAATTCGATTCTCACCAATTTACAGGAAACTCCACTAAATTATTGGTAAAAGACAAACTTTTCCTTCTTGGTGGTAACAAGTGTGATTTATTCACATTTACATGTTAAGGAAATGGTTTTTCAACTTTTGAGTCAAGAAAGTCAGATTTTTTTGTATATTGTTACATTAATAAAAAAAAAGTATGAACTGCGTCTTAAATGACTTTTATTCTAGTGTCTTCAAATAGAACGATATTATTGCCGAGCCTATTTTACTTAAAGGACGTTTCAAAAATTGGTTATTAGATCAATCAAAACAAGTTCTAAATTATCTTCGAAACAGAACTAAAACAACATGAAAGAGGATGCAACGTCGAGCAAAATAGTTTTGATATTTTTATTCAAGGAAGACATTGAGAGCACGCAAAATTGTATATAAGCAGAGAGAAACTTTTCTCGGCATCAAAAAAACTTCAAGGAATTGAGGAAAGAAATAAAGCAGCAAGTGTAGAAGACATCCTCACCGTAGACTACAAAAAGAATAAAAAGGAACTGAGCAATGGAGGTTTTGAAGGTAAAACATTAATGCCCTTTGTTCCTGTATAATGTATTAAAAAGAGTCAAAAGAATTCTTACAAAGTTTGTAAGAATTCTTTTGACTCTTTTTAATCATTTCTCAATGAAATTTTTTCAATCGCTTTACCTGGCAACATGGTTTGGTTTTTTACTCTGTCTGTTTCAATAATTTAGAAATTTTTTTAAAGGCAAAAGTTTTTCCAAGAAAGTTGACAAAAGAATTTTATACTCTAGGTTCTTATCGTTATCCTCGCGATTTTTCTTCATCGTGGAGATGGCCGGGCAACTGATTTCGACAAAATCATGCGCAGAATTCAAGATGGCGGAGTCCCGTCCACCCAAGGTGCTGTAGCATGGAGATCAAAGAGGTCCCCTGGTGACGAGCCCAGTTGTTACACAGGCAGAGTTGTTTCCTTCACTTTGCCAAGCAGCAAAACAGTAACTTCTCCCATTTGTAAGAAGATTACATCTTCCGGAACCGCATGTTTTAGTTCCATGGCAAACAACAACAACCAGAGGAAATGTGTTCCATCCAATTTCATCACAGAGGAAGGAAAAAGATATAACACTGCCTGTTCATGTGCACCATAGAATGGTTAAAGTTGGGGCCTTTCAACTCCAAAATTTTTCGGGAAGACCGAATTTTTATATCAACAAGAATATATTGTAATCGACTGCTGAGATTTATCAGCATATCATAAAAGTGTCATACACTCGTATATATTTATATATTTATGAACTTACTGAGTAACTTTCAATTGTTTCGACGGAACCTTCAAATTGTTCAACGAACGATTTGAATCCGTATTTGTGAAATATTTGTCTGTAAATTTTTTGAGTCAATAAAGTAATTATACAGTTTTTTCAATTGTCTGTCAATAATCTCTCTTCACTTAGATACAAATGAAAGAAGAAGTTAGTTTGGTAATTTTAACCGCATAAAAAGATGGGAAAATAAGGAGAATAGTTCCCAATCAACGATCGGTAATGTCTCACCAATGTGGTCTCGAACAACGACTAAGCACTAGTGAAAATATGAAGATCTGTCGCACATCCAGAGCGACACAACCTGTCCGTATCTGAGCTTTGAAGTTGATCTAACTTTCACATTCATGAAATATCGAGACCGTCTAACTCCTCTTAACAGCTCCCAACACTCGAATGAATGGACTGACAACTGACCGCGTGATTTCTACACACTACAAGAACATGCACAAGTAATGGACTGATAATCACAATATCGATAAGGCAATTAGCAACCAGTAATATATTGGCAAACCTATGACGCAAAGTATTTCATTTATTGCCAAGATGTATTTATCAAATTATCGGTATCATTCCGTATTTTTAGCAAGATTCAGACTCGCGAACCATGTGCCAAAACTGTTTTTGTCCTTGTAAATCCCTGGCGCTAAATATCAAGATCTATTAGCAGAGCAAGTAAAGCCTTTCATTGGATGGTTAGGAAGCACTGAAACAGAGAGACAAGGCCGGAATTTTTCATGTTAATCCTAATTCAGTAAGTTTAAATTTTCCACAATGATACCCACCATGCACGTACTTTGACTATACTTTGCTACCTTTTTAGTTCTTATTCACACTTACGCCATCACTGTTGGCACCTGGTCAATTGCTTGAGAGGCTAAGGAGTGCTTTTCTGACAAAGATTCTTTAGGGGTAATTCACTGGAGAAGTTTCTTATTTTTTGTAGACCCTACAAAAGGAAAGTCAACCAAACGGAACAGCGTAAACAACTAAGACGGATGTGATTGCTTAGCGATGATTTGGAACGAGAGGAAGACCTATTACATTAATAGTTGAACGATACTGTAAAGATATGTTAATGTGTTAATCAATTGTGGTACTTTGTTAGAAATTTTTAAACTGAATTCTAAAATTCAATCTATGCGGAAAGATATGTAAGGCATTGTTATACACTGCACATTAAGGATTTTATATTTTCCAGCATAAGACCAGGTATTTACCGTACCCTAATGAACCTGCACCACCAGACGAAAACTCGCTGTAAAACTCCACAAGGGTTGGCTAAGAGCGCCGCATTAAATTTTGACAACAGAAAATGAGGGGACCCTAATATTCTCTTGAGCTGAAGGAAATTCAACTCGGACAATGAAAAACTAATAGACTACTCTTGCAAGTCTTACAGAAACGCCTAAGAAACGAAAAGAAAAGTTATGAATACTAAAATTAAGACGGGTGCGATAATAACAGTGTCGCAAGATTTCTTCAACCTTTCAGGTATTTGGAATGAATAGCTCCTAAATAAACACAAAGGAGCTGACAAAATTTGCCTCTAATAAGTTCAGAAAATTCATGGAGAAGTTACAATTCTTTATTAACGACTGTTTACCTTGGTTTCGTATAATCTACTTCTATCGTTCATTTCGAAAGGAAAATATGGATCAAATTTTACTTGAAATATAACTGAGCATTGTCCCGAAAAACTAAGCGAGAGAAAAACGCACGGATCAGTCTAAAATTAGCTCTTGATACTTCAAAAGATCCCTGGATTTAGAAATACCTTATTGCTTTCCATCATTCTCAGTTACCTCTTCGCTGTACTCTACAACATCCTAATACGGCACGAGTACAAATTTTGTTTTCGTCGCAGGGGTCACCCCGGAATTACAGAAAAGGGAAAGGGGGGGGGGGATGAATGAAAGAAGGGAGGCTGGTACTGAACGGCCTTAAAATCATTCTTAAAAAGTTTTTTTTTTTTTTAATATTTTTACGGTGTCTCAAACGTTGCAATTTAGAGAAGCTGATTTACTACTGACAACCAAATGAAGGTTCATAAGAATAACGTAGATATGAAAAACATCAATTATTTTGAATAGTATGGGGGGGGGGGTGTACTGTTATAGGCCGCTTCATCATCTCTTGTAATCGGTCAGTCCCTTCCCCGCCACTCCTTCCTCTGAGTGCTGCCATCATGTACTGGACTGTTCTTTCCTGTTACAGACTCAAACCCTGTGAATCGCGAGGGCAACTGCGCCTCCTCCACAAGAACCTTCCTGACACGTACGTTCATTAAACACGAGTTTCATCACTTGAATGTGCCGCTTATTGGAACAGTGGCAGTGTCTGATGTGTTTGACTGCACGTTAGAATGTCTTAGCAATCCGTTGTGTTTTTCTGTAAACCTGGCCGCCTTCAAAGGAACCCACAGAAAACTTTGGTGCGAATTGTTGTCATCTGATAAGTTCAGAAACTCCACAGAGTATAAAGGGAATAAAAGTTCGCATCATTTTGCCATTGAGGTAGGAAGCATTTCTTAATTTTGACTAATAAACGTGTTAAAAGTTTGACAGCTTTGCCAAGATCGTAGAGAGAAGGCAGTCAGGTTAAAGTTACTGCAAATTGTGTAGGTCTGTTGTCGATTTCATTGTGGTGACAACCGTATTTCTATGGCATGTTGTAAAGCATGCAAACACTTTCTCATGCCGCGCACTATCTTACTTACCACATTTGTTTCCCAGGCAAGTCAGTATACTAAGGAAATACATGTGACTCGGTTGAAAATTTTAGTCAAGATACCAGATTATCTTTATTTAAAGAATGGACTCGTTTAAATCGTCAGTGTTTGGTCAGTCTTTAGTCAGTTTGTGTTTTAAATGTTTTATCCACAGACTTCTTCATTTTCCGCCAACTTTCAAAACAATTAGAAAAGGCTTCCAGACTCATAGATCACAACGGCTTGCAATATTTTTTTAACCTCATAAAGCCACTTTCTCACATACCAGCAAAGGCAGAAAACTCAGCCAAAATCTCTATACTGTAGATGAAAATAAAAAAAACCCTAGATGCTATCATATGAGGTATGTCCATACCATGAAAAATTTCTAATAAAACGAATCCGAACCGGATTGACGGAATAGCGCATCAACCATTTTCCTACTTTGCTTCTCTACAGTCACCTTGCTCTTCGTCACCTTGTCAACACGGGGCTACCTGTGTCACTAACTATAGAGATGGCTCATTCGGATGCCGCTGTGCAAAAGGCTACAAAGGAGAATATTGTGAAAAAGGTTACTAGTTGGACATGGTTTTGTGACTGATATACACCCAACATGAAATACTGCAGTTCTTAAGTGACTGCTATGAATTTTTCTACTTAACCTTGGAGCTCGAAAATTTTCTAAAATAGCTGGCGAAAATATATAACTAACAAATATTTAATGCAATGAGGAACTGAATATATATTTTTTATTTTTACTTACTTTACCTCCGGAACCAATTATTATTAACTACGGGGGAAGGAGGGAGGAGGATTTGAGAAGATCATGTGATTTTTAGGGGGAAAGGAGGGGGAAACAGTAGTCGCCGACAGAGTTTAAAGGAGGGGACAATAGAAATTGACTGCCAATTTTAAAACTGCCAATGAGTGGGGATCAAAAGAATTTTGCAGAGCCTTGACGGAGGGAGGAGGAGGGGGGAAGTATCAGGCTAATTTGATCGTGACCCCCCCCCCCCTCTTCCTCGGAGGTAAATTATAACTCGCACCACAGTAATGTTTGTCATCTCTTATTGCTCAAAGATTTTGCACTAAATGCAAATATCTACACTAAATATCCTAAACACTTTACTTTTGTTTTTTCCGTTACATTTAGTTATTGGTTCCTGCAAAGAAGCTTACAACCTTTTTAAGCAAGTGATACCAAATGATTATCTTTTCGAGCATAAAAAAGAGACCAAATTATGGATTAGTTTCGACGCCTAGAGGAGATTTTTCGCCGCAAACTAATATGATCACGAATGGATTTCTTTTCGTATCAAACAGGTCAAACGCCAGTCAACTGGTCACATTATACCTTGACTCTAAACCAATCACAGTTCTCTGTCAGATGGGGGATTTTGGATGCGGAGATGGAGGATGGACGCCTGTAATGAAGATTGACGGCCACAAGGTAACCCTTCTATGGCGGAATATTCTTGGCGGGGTTTTCTTGCGGGTAATGAAGCGCATGCAATAAATTTTCAGAAGCGTCGAAACTACGATAGAATCTAGGAACTTGCTCATGGTCTTCTCACGACCCCTGCTTGCGGAAATTATTTTGGCATAAGTGCTACAATAGCCTAATACCTAAAAACGCAACAAACTGCCAATTAACCCGCCTGCAAATAGGGTTTAGATTGATGGCTTGTACGCTAACTGTATTGCTGAGTTCATGAGGGTCCTGCCTTTGGTGATGCATCGGGTTATTTACATTTAAGGATACATTAAATCCTCTTAATTCTCTTTAGGCAACGTTTCACTATGACTCTCACTACTGGAGTGATAAAAACCAATACAACACCCCCGGCGGGAGGACTGGGTTTGACTCACAAGAGACCAAGTTACCAACCTATTGGAACACATCTCTCTCCAAGATCTGTCTCAGTATGAAGATAAGTGGACAGCTCAGGTTTATTGTCATTACCAAGGAGGCGAACTCTCTACACTCACTGATCGCTGATGGGATGTGGCGCGCTTCCTCACTGGGTCGTAACGAGTGGAAGAAGTTGATTGGTGCGCAGGGCTCTTTACAACTGAACTGTAACAAGGAGGGCTTCAATGCTGTATGTTCTTCAAGTCATAATTCTAAAGCAAGAATTGGTTATGTAGCTAACGACAATAAACAGTGTGGTTTTTGTGACTCCAGAATTGGGTTTGGTACCGGAGGACGTCCTAATAATTCCGCTACGTGTGGAAACGTAGCAGCTCATTCCCCAGATAATGGTAAAAGACACATCAAAGCTATGGGATATATTTTGGTGCAGTAAACTCTTTCAATCCATGTATTACATTAGAAAACTCATCCCCTCCCACTTCTCCCTTCAAACGCCAAAGTGAGAACTTGCCAAGCAGACTATAGATTGTTTGCCGTCTAGTTCGTCTTCTAAACTTATTTTCTTCCGATATGCGGCGAGTGCGAAGACGAGAAGACACCTGAATAAGGACTTCACCCGCATGGGTTCCTTTTGTACAACCATTTGAGCCTAATGTTTTACGGAAATTCAGTCGACCGGTTGCTAAAACCATTGTGATGTTTAAATCTTGAAAATCTGTCAAATTCCTAAAAGGAAATTTTTTATGCTGATCAAATCATATTGAGCTTTTTCCGTTTTGCTTTCTGCATATTTCCTTGACAACCTTTTTGCAGTAAGTTGTACTTCTATTCATGTTTATTCAACATTATAAGATAACCGAGATACAGTAGAACCTGTATTTAGTGGTCACCCTGTATTAAGTGGTCAGTTGTCAAAGTCTCAAATTTCTCTCCCCCTCAAACACTGCAATTTCCACCTCTATTAAATGGTCACCTCTATTAAGCGGTCACCTCTTCTAAGTGGAGGTGTACCAACCTATATCTAGTATAAATGGCCTGTTTTCACTGTTCCCCACCTGTATTGAACGGTCAATGAAAAGCGGGACCATTCAAATAAAACTAGGAATAATCCTTCAAGTAATTTTTTAATCCATGTTCTCTCCCAAAATTAAAGCAAGTAACATTTTCGAGCGAGGTTTTGTACATTAAGTGGTCAATTACGGCATAAAGAGGGGTTAGTTATCGTTTTTTGTAATACCCCTAATCTGTGGAACCTGTATCAAGCGGTCACCCACCATTTTTCGTGGGCTTCATACAGGTTCGAATGTAGTAAGAGCGCCCTGATTGGTCAAAAACTTATCGTTTATTCTATCAGTAAACCCATTTGAAAAGTTTGATTTACAAACTTCTACTCCTCCAACATCCCCACGTGAGTTATTAAGCCAGTAAACTGATAGAAAGTGTGGTATGTTGCTTAATGATTACTAATCATTGTTGCTAATAATAATTATTATTAATTATTATTAATTATTAAGATTTACGAACCAGTCCCTTAATGCAAGTATACAATCAGTTGTAAAGACTTTTAGCATGCCTAACACCAAGTCTGTACAAAAAATACGTCCAAGACAAAAGCCTCAACTTAATTCATTTTCTCCACAACAGCTCAATAAAGTGCATATGATAATAAGTAATAAAATAAGTAATAGGCAAAAGAATATTTGAATAAGAATCAACAAAAAAAGAGGGCACTGAGACACCATATTAGAAATGCTACAGTAAGACAATACAACTAGAATTAAGATTTCTGATTCAATTTCACAATTAAGTACAATTTTTGCAATTTAAAGAGTTAGAATAAACTGGAGTAACCTTGGAATTGAATGTTCATTGTGTCAAAGTGACGAGAGTTCATCAGATACTTTAAATGAGATGATGTGTGCTCTGGAAAAAGGTTACAAATGATGAATATCGTATTTCCTCGACTAATCGTCCATGCTTTAATAAGCGCCCTTCCCAGAATAAGTGCCTACCCCCTACTTCATCAGGGGTCTTACAATCAGGGTCCTACATTTAGGGGGTTCTTATACTCAGGGGTTTATATCAGTGTGTCTTACATGACAAGTAAGAAAAAAACATGACAAATGACCGCTTTACATCAAGGCTGGAAATGGACCTATATACCTCGCCTATAACCTATAAAATAAATAAGGCAGTGAAACACTGCATGTGCCAACTGATGTATTTTTGGAAACTATTGAAGTAAAAGGGCAATGTTGCTTAAAATGTAGAGGGGTTAGTGAACAGCTCTCCTCAATGCCAAAATTGTGACATAAGGAAGACTTGGTCAAAACAAAGTTTGTTGGTTAAAATAAATTAGGACTGGGGCATGATCGTATAGATACGTGGTTGCACACTGGTCAATTGATAGGGCACTACCAGCTGCTTCACTTTTCCTACTTAGTTAGTTACGAGATTTTGGTGCTGCATCAAAGAAGCACCCTCAAGATGATAAGTTTGTGCACTGAATGGAGAGCTTGTGAGGGCCGGGAACAGGGCAAGTAACAAACGCAAATAGAACGGGTATTAAATGCACTTTGAAAGTATGGGAATTGAAAATTTAACATATATTTCAACAAACAATAAAGGAATGATCTCCGCATACTTGGCGCAGTGGGAAAAACCTCTTCTCTCAATCAAGAACCCTGTAGTTCGATATCTAGTGGTATCAATTTGTTTTGCTCTTTTTGTTTTCTTTATTTACGTTGTTCTTTAAAAGAATGTTTCTCTTGTTTTGCACTAGACGTCTCCATCATTTCTTTTAGTAACCGAATCGCAGCACTTGCCTTTTCTTTTCCTGCTTTTGAAAAAAAAGGGGGAATTCTTGTCATTCCAGGGTACAGGTCATTGATATTGTGTTTTTCAGTAGAATAATATTCAAATTCAGGATCATTAAGGTTTATACAGAAGACCTATAAATACTGAAATTAAGACAGCAAATGGTGGTACATTCGCTCCTTAGTTAAGATTTTTCAGACCATTCTCGTCGTCGTAATTATGTGGTCACCGTTTTAGCCTCTTAACCCTTTCACTCCCTTGCGTGATTTATATTTCACTTCTCCTTATAATATCCATACATTTACTAGTAAACAGGTAATGAGAATAATCATACTTATCAGGTAAAAGTTGTTACTAACACCAAATTCTTTTAAGTTATTTATAAGGAAATTCAGGCTCAACAAGGTTTATACAGAAGACCTATAAATACTGAAATGTAAGATGGCAAATGGTGCTACATTCGCTCCTCAGTTAAGATTATTCAGATCATTCTCGTTTAGAATGGAGGGCATGACGTCATAATTGTGTGATCACCGATTCACCCTTTAACTCCCGCAATTGATTTACTTTTCACTTCTCCCTATAATATCCATACATTTTCCCGTAAACAGGTAATGAGAATACTCAAAAGTTATCGGAGGTAAAATTTGTTAGCGAGATCTAACACCAAATTTTTGTAAATTATTTATAAGAAAATCTGTAGCTGTAAAAGGGGAGAATTAACAGTCAGATCTTGTGAGTTAAACGGTTAAAGATTCTTATACACCTACAGCGCTCGGAACAAACTTTTAATCGAGATACTTTTGAAATTTTGTCACCAATTTTCACTCTTTATCAGGAGCCCATTACTTGCTAATGGGCTCCTGTCTTTATTAAACAAAAACAGACTATTTGATACCGTTTCGAATCTCCACCAAATTATTTATTCATGTTATCAAAACACGCATCAATATCAGAGGAATAATAAATGTAAGATAAACGTATAGTTTCTGGTGTAATTTGAAAAACCAGTTTGAACGATGATAAAAAGGAAACACGACTTCCCACTGGATCCTGTCATGGATGCTAAAAGGAAAGATCATTTGTCTCGTATCACAATCGAGTCACAACTTTTCATCTTGTCTGACATTCAACACTTTTAGGAAGTTCCTTCTTTGCCAAAGCTATCGATGTCAACAGTTTTAAGATATTGCACTTTCCAAAAGTTTTACTCATGACGTATTAAACACCGGACATCAACTTCTCTAAATACCGGGTTGAAATTTCCGTCATAGTATCTTGCATTGTTTTTTTCGAATTCAGCTCATGATTTCCCAGCAGTTGATCTTTTATCGATCAATCAGAGACTGTTTTACTAGGATCACAAAAGTATTACTATTGTATAAATGATTCTGACTTTTAACACTAATCAAATCCTAATCAAGGACTCATGATGCATTTGTCTGTTTTCGTGCCGCCGTGCAATTATTTCCTGGTAAGATTTAAAAGTATCATTACTCCCAATTTCGTCCAAACATTACATCATGCACTTGTTTTCATCTGATAACAATATGACGGGATGGAAGAAATTCGATTCTCACTAATTCTCGTGAGACTCCACTAAATTATTTTGGGTAAAAGACAACCTTTTCCTCCTTGATGGTAACAAGAGTGGGTTATTCACATTACATGTTAAGGAAACGGTTTTTCAACTTTTCAGTCGAGAGTGTCAGATTTTTTTTTGTATATTGTTACATTAATAAAAAAAAACGGTGTCTTAAATTACTTTTATTCCAGTGTCTTTAAATAGAACGAATTATTTCTGAGCCTATTTACTAAAAGGACGTTTCAAAAATTAGTTATATTAGATCAATCAAAAAGTTCTAAATCATCTTCGAAACAGAACTAAAACAACATGAAAGGGGATGGAACATCGAGCAAAACAGTTTTGACATTTTTATGCAAGGAACACATCAGGAGCACGCAAAATTGTATATAAGCAGAGAGAAACTTTTCTCGGCATCAAAAAAACTTCAAGGATTAGAGGAAACAAAGCAGCAAGTGGAGAAAAAATCCTCACCGTAGACTACAAGAAATACAAAGGAATTGAGCAATGGAGGTTTTCAAGGTAAAACACTAATATCCTTTGTTCCTGTATAACGTAATAATAAAAATTATTTCTTTCTTCTTCTTTCTTTTGACTTCATTTCTCAATGAAATTTTTTCAATCGCTTTAGTTACGTTTGTGATCCTGTCTCTTTCAGTAATTTAGAAATACTTTCGAGAAGCAAAACGTTTTTCCCATATCTCTATTTTCGAGCACTTTAGCCATGAATGACTAATCGTAACGCAGTGTGTTAATACAAAGTTGACAAAATATTTATATACTCTAAGTTCTTGTCGTTATCCTCGCTATTTTTTTCACCGTGTAACTGGCTGGACTGCTGGTTTCGACAAAATCATGCGCAGAATTCAAGATGGCGGAGTCCCGTCCACCCAGGATGCTGTACCATGGAGATCAAAGAGGTCCCCTGGTGACGAGCCCAGTTGTTACACAGGCAGAGTTGTTTCCTTTACTTTGCCAAGCAGCAAAACAGTAACTTCTCCCATTTGTAAGAAGATTACATCTTCCGGAACCGCATGTTTCAGTTCCATGGCAAACAACAGCAACCAGAGCAAATGTGTTCCGTCCAACTTCATCACAGAGGAAGGAAAAAGATATAACACTGCCTGTTCATGTGCACCATAGAATAGTTAAAGTTGGGGCTTTCCAACTCCAAAATTTTTCAGGAAGACCGAACGATTTTTATATTAACAAGAATATATTATAATCAACTGCTGAGATGCATCAGCATATCATAAAAGTGTCATACACTCCTATATATTTATATATTTATGAACTTACTGAGTAACTTTCAATTGTTTCAACGAAACCTTCAAATTGTTCAAGGAACTCCGACTTCGTATTTGTGAAATATTTGTCTGTAAATTTGTTGTGTCAATAAAGTAATTACATAGTTTTTTTCAAATTTCTGTTAATAATCTCTCTTCACTTCGATAGAAATGAAAGAAGTCTGTTTGATAATTTTAAGGGCATAAAAACATAGGGAAATAAGCAGAATAGTTCCCAATCAACGATCGGTAAAGTCTCACTAATGTGGTCGAAAAACGACTGGGCACTAGTGATCTGTTAAGAGGTAGGAAGTTGCATTCTTTATCAATCACATGTAGGTCTGACGCACATCCACAGCGACAGAACCTGTCTCCATCTAACCTTTGAAGGAGACCTAACTTTCAAAAATATTTAATATCGAGACCGTCTTATTGTGATTTAACTCCTCTTAATAGCTCCCAACACTCAAATGAATGGACTGACAACTGACCACGTGATTTCTAATAATCACAAATAATCGACTGGTAATCACAATATCGATAAGGCAATTAGCAACCAGTAATATATCGGCAAACCTATGATACAAAGAACTTCATTCATTACCAAGATTTATTTATCAAATAATCGGTATCATTCCGTATTTTTAGCAAGCTTTAGACTTGCAAACCATATGCCAAAAACTGTTTGAACGACAGGTATAAAGGTGAAAGTGAAAAAGTAAACCTAAAGCAAGAGGGAGACCTATGCGTGATTCTTCATCAGTTTTTAGACTCTTTGAATCACCACTTGCGCTTATACTGTCATGCTCGTCATACTCTCTAGCTTGTTTCTTCGATAAAGACAAGGAGACCCGTGTAATTGCCATCAAAGTCATGTGGTGTGTGTAGCAAATCAAGCCAGGTAATTGCAAGTGAACTGCATGGAGCATGGATCGCCAGAAATAATCTGGTGGGACCAAGGAGGGGAATTCAATAAAGCCTTGAAATTACTTTGCGATGGCATGAATATAAAATTGATTTACAGTCGCCCGCGCCAGCACCAATCAGAATGCAAGGTAGAACGTTATCACAGGACACTAAGATCAAAGATGGAATATGACCTTCAAAAAATTGGTCAAGACGGTGTAAATTGGGCAAAACAACTCCCTTTTTATCAAAGAATTCTAAATAACGACCCTAAGGAAGTGATAGCTTACAAAACACCATTCGAAATATACTTTGCACGAAAGTGCAACGCCTTCAGAAAGAGTAGATGATAAGACGAAATCCTTCCTAGTGCTGGGAGGCTTCGCCTAACTAAGAATGACCGTAACCTACGCTCACGGCAAGCTTTGAAATTACAAAAGCAACCCTAAAAAAGCCACGAGCAGATGTTAGAGGCGAATGCAGCGGATATAACTTCGCCTAAATTCGCCATCGGTTTACAGTATTGGAGAAAAAGTATTTATAAGTTTGAGAGGGAAACCATCGAATATACGGCATTTGACGTAGGGTCGAATCGAGAAACGAAAGATCAAGTTGCACACCTATAAGGTTTTATACACCTCGCCACTTTCAGGAAAGGAAGAAAGGAAGTGGGTCTCTGTGGACGATATCACAAGCTTTACATTAGAGCAAGAAAAACAGAAACAAAAATGCGCCAAGCTGTCTAAAAAGAAAAACATTGACCACTGCAGATTGTATTACATACCTATGAGAAGAGACGATTATGCAAAGGCTATTGAAGGGTTTTAGATTGGTTTACAATCCTCCTGGAGATAGCAATTGCCAATTTGCTGCACTATCGCACCATGCAAAGAGACAGGCATTTTAAGATCTCCTGAAACCATGAGGAAAGAAATAGTAAAGTACTTAAGAAGTATTCCGCACGATAGCGATAGCTTCCCTCCTTTGGGCATTTGGCAGATGACGAGTTCGCTTGCTGGGACCTATGGAAATCAGATTACGCTGCATGCAGCAGCAAACTTGTATAACGTCGACATCCAAATAGTTTCCTCTCCAGGAGTTGGTGGGCAGCATGTGTTCGGTTCGTCAGCAAGTGTTTCAGCAGCTACCGTGTACCTTGGCCATTTTGCTGAGAACCAAGAAGAACACTATGTGAGCTTGGAACAAGTTACGGATCATAACTACGGCATTGAAAAAGAATACGAAGCAAATGACCCAGGAGAAGGAGAAATTTCCGAGTATTATGCAAATAAAATGCATATGGAGCAGGACGTCGTTGATTTTGAAATGGGTGACACTGACGCAAAAAGTGGACCTGACAGTGTCGTCGGCAATGGTGACGACACGGACATTGTTACGGATATGGCTAAGGGACTTACTTATGGAAGTCGAAAAAATGAGACGGATTTTGAATTGCAAAATGAAGTCGACAATGGCATTACCAATTATGGTAATAAGCTAATGGAAGTTCAGTTGTTTTAGATGTAGAAATTGACTTATTTGCAACGAGAGGGGATGACGAATGTCACATTAGAATTATTCCCAATAAAGTTCTAGAAAAAACCTAAGAAATATTGTAAGCGTCATCAGCCTTCTTGTTTGCTGGTAATGCATGCCACTAAAAGCAAACATTATGTAAAGTTAATACACGATTCAGGGCGCTGGTGCAACGTCTGAAACGATTTCTGCCAAGGATTTATATTTCTGGTGGATTGAAGTATTGTTTAATCACCGCTCAAAGCCTTTTAAAAAAGTATGGTCCTTTATGCGGTTTATTGATCGAGTTGAAGAAAATCATCTCCAGTCCAAAGTGGGCTAATCCTTGGCTGGAAGTTCAAGTGGATGGACTCGATTGGTACGTAATCATTAGGATTTTTTGGAAAAAAATTGACTACAATTGATGACAAACTAGCTGGGGCCAGCAGGAGGCCTGACAGACCTTCAGACTGCTACAGATTCTGTTCAAAAAAACATTTCAGCCAATCCGAAATCATGGATTGGGATTGATATTATTGTTAGAAAAGAAACTGACCGTGTATTTTTATACATTTCATTTGCTTGTGATAACCTTTTAATGTGGATCCTTAAAACGAGTGGAGAAATCTATTTCAAAAGAACCACAGTGGGTGAGGAAATTCTTAAGTAAAGACTTCCATTGGATGGTTAGGAAGCACTGAAACAGAGAGACAAGGCCGGAATTTTTCATGTTAACCCTAATTCATTAAGTTTAAATTTTCCACAATGATACCCACAATGTCCATACTTTGACTATACTTTGCTACCTTCAATTTTTAGTTCTTATTTACACTTACGCCATCACTGTTGGCACCTAGGCAATTGCTTGAGAGGCTAATGAGTGCTTTTCTGACAAAGAAGCAAGAAGAATACTGAAGAAGTTTCTTCTTTTTTGCAGATCCTACTTTGAAAAGTCAACTAAACGGAACAGCGTAAACAACCAAGACGGATGTGTTTGCTTAGCGATGATTTGGAACGAGAGGATGACTTATTACTTATTAATAGTTGAACGATACTATAAAGATATGTAAATGTGTTAATCAATTGTGGCAATTTATTAGAAATTTTTAAACTGAATTCTAAAATTCAATCTACACAGCAACATATGCAAGGCATTGTAATTCACTGCACATTAAGGACTTTACATTTTCCAGCATAAGACCAGCTATTTACCGTACCCTAATGAACCCGCACTACCGGACGAAAACTCGCTGTAAAATTCCACAAGGGTTGGCTAAGAGCGCCGCATCAAATTTTGACAACAGAAAATAAGGGAACCCTTACATTCTCTTGATCCTGAGCTGAAGGAAATTCAACTCGAACAATGATAAACGAATAGACTACCCTTGCAAGTCTTACAGAAACGCCACAGATGATTTTAAACCCAAACAAGCCACGAATGAATCTAAAACCGATTCTGTCAGTTTAGAAAGAAGCTTTCTCGGTAATTTTGGGAATATTTCAGCCCGGATGGCATATTATAAGTAGTTTTGTATGTCGGAAAGCTTGTAATAGGACTCAATTTGTTTATCGTGGAAATTTTTTTGAGTCAACTCTACTCACCAAGTTCTTCTAGAAATTTTAGTCAAACGAAATCACTCGTGCTCATGAATCACGAAACGCAGCCGCGCTCATTACATATCCTATTTTTTGGGTCGTGGAAAAGCTGCAGATGGTTAAAAAATTTAAGGTAGCAACCTCATTGTATACCGGTAATCACGGAAACGGTAAGTTTATTTTGAAGTTCTCTTTGTAAATAATTGAGTTAACACGTAAATAGGAACCCATCTTCACAACTTATTAAAAATTTATATCAAAAGTCTCTCTTTGAACGGGTTTTTGAATGAATTTTAATGATATGTACAGGTTTTAACACCTTGTTCTTGTTCATAATCCAAATACGGCATTTCTGTTTCGTTTGCCATAATGCAGAATTTCACAAAACCTTCTTATTTTCCTTCTTGCAAGTCATCTGTGCTGCCAATAGATTTTTCTTTGGCAAGTTTTTCCTTAAATAACAACTTCCCTTACTCCAAAACTGGCATTGATATATTGGAATTTTTTTTTTCCATTTGACACTGCAGTGGCAAACTTGTCAACAGGAAAACTTATCAAATTACACTTCCTTTATCAGTAATAACTCTTTTCCCGCACTCCTAATGGCCACCAAAAGGATCTAACTCGCAGTATTATAAGTTTTCCAGGAAGACAGACAGACAGTGCGCAGAGGTGAATGATTTAGAACGGCGTACGTTTGATACAATGTTTTCCAAGATTGCAATACGAGTAACATGAAAAATTTTTAGGCTTTGTGATTTCGGTGATATCTACGATATAGTTTCCAGGCAATCAGCTTAGGCTGAGCATTTCACGTGAGGCCTACCTTTACAAACGGAATATTGAAAATTTCTTGTGATTGTAAAACAGAGAATTTTTTTCTGGATGAATCAGGTTGCCCTTAGTTATAAACCCAAACTACTGGGTGTTACTAGCAAGCTTGGATGTAATTAAATGCTCATTGCGCAATCAGTTAATCAGCAACTATTTAGAAAATGATGCCTATTGGAGTTATGGGTAAAGTAAAGCGGAAATTAGGTCATAGGATTTTATAAGTAAGACAACATTAAACCTGATTTTTGACTCGTATTCCCTTCCGCCCTCATAAAACTCAACCATAGCACTGAGATATCCATTGTTGCAAAAACAAAGGAAAGTGCTATTTTGTACGTCAGCAAATTGGGAGCAGCTGGATACGTTTAAATTCTATTGGTTGTAGTCAACATTTCAGTATTTCAGTTGCTCACGAGTCAGTCGCATCAGAGGCAAGGCTAAATATCTCACATCAGCGACGACACCTCCTCTCAACATGTTTTTTGGTCTTCTATATCCCCTTCTATTTGAACTCTTTGTTCTAATTCCAGATCCAGCCTTTTCACAAGGTTTGTTAGATGCGTTTATTAATGCGTATCTCTTATCGTTTAGTGTCAGAACATTGATGTTGGTAGTGTTTAGTAATAGTAATTCAACTCAGATCTGGATATAAGTCCGATGTTCCCTGAATTCCAACAGTCTTTGTTTTTGTTACATTTTCACTTGAGTAGTGATGCGCGTTGAATGATCTTTAGAAACTTGTTTCGACAATTTGCATTATAACTGATAACTTGGGACGCTGCTGAATGGCACAATCTCAGTGTTTAAGTAACTCCCTTTATGTTGTGAAGTTGTATAGTTGAAGTCAATCTGTTCAGCACCTCAACTTGGTTAAAGGCAAAGAACACTCCATCACTCCACATTGAAAAATGTTTTTCAAGGTTAGGCTAAAACATTGATTGAAAAAGCCTTTCAAGCCTTTCCTTTTCAACTTCAAGTTAAATTCTAAATGTTGCCAAAACAACAGCTGCACATCTTTAAAACCTGGATAAAATTGCGGAGGTAAACTACAGGCTTTCGACCTTGCCATGCTTTTACCCAAAAAAAAATTATCAAAGACTTCTAAAATTGGGTTCGCAGAAACATTCGATTCCTATGCCTATCAGATCATTGATTGATGTTCTTCCCTTTTCCGAAGGAAAGTTTGAAAGAAATATGTTATAGTTAGGCAATTAATCATGAGAAACAGAAACGAATGAAAACATTACAGCACCGAAGAGCTTTATTTGCAAAATTTTGTTTATGTTACCTCAGTGAATAATGGTATTTAACTCACTCAGAATGCGTGTATTTATGGTAATTGGCTCGTCAGATATTGATAACTGAAAGGTAAGACAATAAAAAATTTATGTTTAAGAGGTTCCTGAAAAAGTCTCGAATGAAATAAAATCGAAGTGACTTGTTGAAATGGCTGCGAAAAATCTGTCTACGATATGATCAATTTAAATGTTCAACGAAGCGATTTTCGTTTTTCACCAAACTAAATTTTTTACATGTTATTCTTCTTTATCTTGCGAAAGGTCGCCTGATTTTACCCAACTTGACCGATGACCTCCCCGGTTGATCACCAAACAAAGTTTAGCAACAATAGTGGTGGAAACTTGTTAATTAAATTTGGCGGAAGTCAAGGGGCCCAATATGTTAAGACAGCTACAAGCTATTGACAAAATAACATCTGTTTTGCTTCCAGTTGGCAAAAGTTATGAATTCTAAAATTAAGGCAGGTGCGATAATAACAGTGTCGCAAGATTTCTTCAACCTTTCGGGTATTTGGAATGGTAGCTCCTAAATAAACACAAGGGAGCTGACAAAATTTGCCTCCAATAAGATCAGAAAATTCATGGAGAAGTTACAATTCTTTATTAACGACTGTTTACCTTGGTTTCGTATGATCTACTTCTAACGTTCATTTCGAAAGGAAAATATGGATCAAATTTTATTTTAAATATAACTGAACATTGTCCCGAAAACTAAGCGAGAGAAAACGCAAGGATCAGCCTAAAATTAGCTCTTGATACTTCAAAAGATCCCTGGATTTAGAAATACCTCACTACTTTACACCATTCTCAGTTACCTCTTCGCTGTATTCTACAACATCCTCATACGGCACGAGTACAAATTTTGTTTTCGTCGCAGAGATGCAGGGGTCACCCCGGAATTGTAGAAAGCAGCTGGGAGGGAAGGGGGGGGAAAGGTTTTTTTTTCAATATTTTTACGGTGTCTCAAACGTTGCAATTTAGAGAAGCTGATTTACTACTGACCATGGCAAAATGGTTCTTCATCTCCTTAAACAGCGGATTTCGCCAAATGAAGGTTCATAAGAATAACGTAGATATGAAAACATTTAACAATTATTTTGAATGGTATGGGGGGGGGGGCACTGTTATAGGCTTCTTCATCATCTCTTGTAATCAGTAAGTCCCTTCCCCGCCACTCCTTCCTCTGAGTGCTGCCATCATGTCCTTTTGTTACTGGACTGTTCTTCTTTCCTGTTACAGAGTCAAACCCTGTGTATCGCGAGGGCAACAGCGCCTCCTCCACAAGAACCTTCCTGAGACGTACATTCATTAAACACGAGTTGCATCACTTGAATGTGCCGCTTGTTGGAACAGTGGCAGTGTCTGATGTGTTTGACTGCACGTTAGAATGTCTTAACAATCCTTTGTGTTTTTCTGTAAACCTGGCCGCCTTCAAAGGAGCCCATGGAAAACTTTGGTGCGAATTGTTGTCATCTGATAAGTTCAGAAACTCCACAGAGTATAAAGGGAATAAAAGTTCGCATCATTTTGCCATTGAGGTAGGAAGCATTTTTTAATTTTGACAAATAAATGTGTTAAAAGTTTAATAGCTTTGTCGAGATCGTAGAGAGAAGGCTGTCAGATTAAAGTCACCGCAAATGGTGTCGGTCTGTTGTCGTATTCATTGCGGTGACAACCGTATTTCTATGACATGTTGTAAAGCATCCAAACACTCTCTCGTGCCGCGCACTATCTTATTTACCACCTTAGTTTCCCAGGCACGTCAGTATACTAAGAAAATACATGTGACTCGGTTGAAAATTTTAGTGAAGATACCAGATTATCTTTATTTAAAGAATGGACTCGTTTAAATCGTCAGTATTTGGTTAGCCTTTAGTTAATTTGTGTTTTCAAATGTTTTATCGACAGACTTCTTCATCTTCTGCGAACGTTCGAAACAGTCAGAAAAGCTTTCCACACTCATAGATCCCAACGGCTTAGCAAAATATTTTTAACCTCATAAAGCCACTTTCTCAAATACCAGCAAAGACAAAAGACTCAGCCAAAATCTCTCTACTGTAGATGAAAATAAGAAAAAAACCCCTAGATACTATCATGTGAGGTTTGTCTATACCATGAAAAATTTCTACTAAAACGAATCCGAACCGGACTGACAGAATAGTGCGTGAACTATTTTCCTACTTTGCTTCTCTACAGTCACCTTGCTCTTCGTCACCTTGTCAACACGAGGCTACCTGTGTCACTAACTATAGAGATGGCTCATTCGGATGCCGCTGTGAAAAAGGCTTCAAAGGAGAATATTGTGAAAAAGGTGAATAGTTTGGCATGGTTTTGTGACTGATATACATCCAACAGCATTAAATAATATAATTCTCAAGTAACTACTACGAATTTTTCTACTTAACCTTGGAGCTCGAAAATTTTCTAAAATAGCTGGCGAAAATATATAACTAACAAATATTTAATGCAATGCATAAAAGTTTTGAATCTCTCAATGCTCAAGTTGATTAAGGTGATCTTCCATTCACATTTTGAATATTTTCAATATTAACTGGATCCAATTAATTATGGTACCATTGGAATTATCATCCAGAAGTGTTAGGGATTGCACTGCTGATTGACATTTTGTAACCATGGCAACCAGTTTTCAGGCCTCCGACGGTGAAAAAGGGTCCTCATCTGCTAAAAAGAATATCTAAAGAACCAGAGGTCCCAGAGGAGGGGGGGAGGTATCAGGTTAATTTGATCGTGACAGAACCAAAATGTTCGGAAGTAAATTATAACTTGTACCAAAGTAATGTTTATCATCTCTTATTGCTCAAAGATTTTGCTAATAAATTGATACACTAAGTATCCTAAACACCTTACTTTTGTTTTTTATATCATTTAGTCATTGGTTCCTGCAAAGAAGCTTACAACCTTTTTAAGTAAGTGATACCAAATGACTATCTTTTTGAGCATAAAAAAGGGACAAATTTATGGAATAGTTTCGACGCCGCAAACTAATATGATCACGAATGGATTTAAGAGATCCTCACAGCTAAGAACGCTACTGAAACGAGTAGTTGTAAATAGGACCTGAAAAAAAATTCAGGCCCGTATGGGATTTGAACCCATGACCTCTGCGATACCGGTGCAGCGCTCTACCAATTAAGCTAAAAAGCCCACTGTGTTGGGTCCAAATAAACCATCGATCCATCCATCCCATACGGGCCTGAATTTTTTTCAGGTCCTATTTTCAACTACTCGTTTCAGTAATGTTCTTAGCTGTGAGGATCCCATAATTTCATCTCTTCACCGCAGTGCACATATATGAAGTTCATATATCTAAAATCATCATTCATCAGTTGGATGGTTTACTTGAAACTAACAGGCTCCCAGTTGGCTTGTTAGCTCAATCGGTAGAGCGCTGCATCGGTATCGCAAAGGTCATGGTTCAAATCCCATACGGGCCTGAATTTTTTTTTAAGATCCTATTTTCAACTATTCGTTTCAGTAGTGTTCTTAGCTGCGAGGATCTCTTAGTTTCATCTCCTCACCGCAGTGCAAATATATGAATTTCATTTACCTAAAATCAACGAATGACTTTCTTTTCGTATCAAACAGGTCAAACGTCAGTCAACTGATTACATTATACCTTGACTCTAAACCAATCACAGTTCTCTGTCAGATGGGAGATTTTGGATGCGGAGATGGAGGATGGACGCCTGTAATGAAGATTAAAGGCAGCCAGGTAAGCCTTCTATGGCGGAATATCTTTGGCGGGGTTTTCTTGCGGGTGATGAAGCGCATGCAATAAATTTTCAGAAGCGTCGAAACTACAATATAATCTCTTAATAACTCGCCCATATTCTTCTCGCGACCCCTGCTTGCGGAAATTTTTTTGGCATAAGTGCTAGAATAACTGAATACCTCAAAACGCGACAAATAGCGAATTGACCCTCCTGCAAGTAGGGTATAGATTGATGGCTTGTATGCTAACTGTATTACTGAGTTCATGAGGGTCCTGCCTTTGGTGATGCATCGTGTTATTTACATTTAAGAATAAATTAAATCCTCTTAATTCTCTTTAGGCAACGTTTCACTATGACTCTCACTACTGGAGTGATAAAAACGAATACAACACCCCCGGCGGGAGGACTGGGTTTGACTCACAAGAGACCAAGTTACCAACCTATTGGAACACATCTCTCTCCAAGATCTGTCTCGGTATGAAGATAAGTGGGCAGCTCAGGTTTATTGTCATTAACAAGCGGGCGAACTCTCTGCACTCACTGATCGCTGATGGGATGTGGCGCGCTACTTCATTGGGTCGTAACGAGTGGAAGAAGTTGATTGGTGCGCAGGGCTCTTTGCAACTGAACTGTAACAAGGAGGGCTTCAATGCTGTAGGTTCTTCAAGTGATCAATCTAAAGCAAGAATTGGTTATGTAGCTAACCAGCAAAATGATTGTGGCTCTTGTGACTCCAGAATTGGGTTTGGTACCGGAGGATATCCTGGTAACTCCAATACGTGTGGAAACGTTGCAGCTCATTCCCCAGATAATGGTGACAGATACATCAACGCTATGGGATATATTTTGGTGCAGTAAACTCTTTCAGTCCATGTATTACGTTAGAAAACTCACTAAGAATGGGGAAAGGGAGGTAGGGAACTTAAAAGAGCCCTTTTCCATCTATCTAGTCCCTCCCACTTCTCCCCTCAAACGCTAAAGGGAGAACTTGCTAAGCAGACTATAGATTGCTTGCTTTCTAGTTCGGCTTGTAAATTCATTTTCTTCCGATATGCGGCGAGTGCGAAGACGAGAAAAGACCTGAATAAGGACTTCACCCGCATGGGTTCCTTTTGTACAACCATTTGAGCCCAATGTTTTACGGAAATGCAGTCGGCTGGTTACTAAAACTATTGTGATGTTTAAATCTTAAAAAAGTAGCAAAGCCAGGATAACAACACTTGAACATTTGCTGACCATGTCAAAAACCACCTAATATCACCCAACTAAATCAAAAGGATTATTTTGATATTTTGGTGCCGGCAAAACTAGTAAGCATGGTAAAATTAACAAAAATTACATTATTCCTTCAAGTTGAGGGCAACCCATGATGCTAACTCCAGCCGTTACTTTCTGACGCTTTTTTATTATTATTATTAATATTTTTGAGCTCAGAATTAGTTATAGCTTTACATAGATTTACAAGCATCCTTGATATTTACGTACTTATAGACAAGAATATATACTCTCAATTGAAAAGGTTTTGTCAAAGGAAAAAACCGGAAATGAATATAGGAAAAAGCCAAAGAGGAACTGTTCGGAGAAATCTAAATTCTAAGTATTCATGTTGGATACTGCACATGTGTGAAAAATAAGTCAGAAGATAGAAGAGAAGAAGTACCTCAACCTAACTCACACTTCAAAGCAAATGTTCTAAAACTGTCAAATTCCTAAGAAGGAAATTTTTTATGCTGGTCAAATCATATTGAGCTTTTTCCGTTTTGCTTTCTGCATATTTTTTTTGACAACCTTTTTGCAGTAAGTTGCCCTTATATTCATGTTTATTCGACTTTATAAGATAATTGAGATACATTAGAACCTGTATTTAGCGGTCACCCTGTAAGAGCGGTCAGTTGTCAAAGTCTCGAATTTCTTTCCCCTCAAATACTGCAATTCTCACCTCTAATAAACGGTCACCTCTACCAAGTGGTCGCAGTCAACCTATATCTAGTCACAATGGCCTGTTTTTATTGTTTCCCACCTGTATTGAACGGTCAATGAAAGCAGGACCATTCAAATAAAACTAGGAATAATCCTTCAAGTAATTTTTTAATCCATGTTTCTCTCCCAAAATTAAAGTAAGGAATATCTTCGAGCGAGGTTTTGTATATTAAGCGGTCAATTACGGCATAAAGAGGCGTTGTTGATCGTTTTTTGTAATACCCCTAATCTGTGGAACCTGTATCAAGCGGTCACCCGCCATTTTCCGTGGGCTTCATACAGGCTGGACTGTACTACGAGCGCCCTGATTGGTCAAAAACCTATCCTTTATTGTATCAGTAAACCCGTTTGAAAAGTTTGATTTACAAACTTCTCTTCCTCGTCCAACATCCCCAGGTGAGTTATTAAGCCAGTAAACTGATCGAAAGTGTGGTCTGTTGCTTAATGATTACTAATCATTGCTGCTAATAATATTTATAATTAATTATTATTATTATTAAGATTTGCGAACCAGTCCCTTAATGCAAGTATACAATCAGTTGTAAAGACTTTTACTGTACCTAACACCAAGTCTGTGCAAAAAATACGTCCAACACAAGAGCCTCAATTTAATGCTTTTTCTCCACAACAGTTCAAAAAGGTGCATATGATGATAATTAATAAAATAAGTGATAGGCAAAAGAATATTTGAATAAGAATTAATAAAAAAGAGGGCGCTGACACACTATATTAGAAACGCTACAGTAAGACAATGCAACTAGAATTAAGATTTCTGATTCAATTTCACAATTAAGTACAATTTTTTCAATTAAAAGAGTTAGAATATCGTGGAGTAATCTTGGAATTGAATGTTCATTGTGTCAAACTCACGAGAGTTCATCAGATATTTTAAATAAGATGATGTCTGTTCTGGGAAAAGGTTACAAATGATGAATACCGTATTTCCTCGACTAAGCGTCCATGCTCTAATAAGCGCCCTTCCCCGAATAAGTGCCTACCCCCTACTCTATCAGGGGTCTTACAATCAGGCTCTTACATTCCGGGGTTCCTATACTCAGGGGTTTATATCAGTGTGTGTTGCATGACAGGTAAGACAAAAACATGACAAATGACCGCGTTACATCGAGGCTGGAAATGGGCCTATAAGATGCGACACTATCGGAAACCCCGCTTATAACCTATAAAATAAATAAGGAAATAAGGCAGTTAAACACTGCATGTGCCAACTGATTTATTTTTGGAAACTATTGAAGTAAAAAGGCAATGCTGCTTAAAATGTAGAGGGGTTAATGAACAGCTCTCCTCAATACCAAAATTGTGACATAAGGAAGACTTAGTCAAAACAAAGTTTGTTGGTTAAAATAAATTAGGACTGGGGCATGATCGTACAGATGCGTGGTTGCACACTAGTCAATTGAGAGGGCACTACCAGCTGCTTCACTTTTCCTACTTAGTTAGTCACGAGATTTTGGTGCTGCATCAAAGAAGCACTCTCACGATGATAAGTTTGTGCACTGAATGGAGAGCTTGTTTTCTGCCTGCTTCATATCACATTGTCATGTAATAATCACAGAGCTTGTGATAAGTTTATCTCAAGAGTTTGTTGATTTAACTAAGGGCCTTTTCGCACTGGTGACAAAGTTTTTTATTTAGACAAATTTTATTTCATTCTCGTCGTCGTAATTATGTAATCACCGTTTTAGC
The DNA here is from genome assembly GCF_964200805.1 of Pocillopora damicornis. Classification (NCBI taxonomy): domain Eukaryota; kingdom Metazoa; phylum Cnidaria; class Anthozoa; order Scleractinia; family Pocilloporidae; genus Pocillopora; species Pocillopora damicornis. The sequence continues at coordinate 8,366,250 of NC_142679.1, read as the reverse complement.
CTCTTAACCCTTTTACTCCCTTAAATGATTTAAATTCTCCCTATAATATCCATACATTTATTAGTAAACAGGTAATTAGAATACTCAAACTTATCAGGTAAAAGTTGTTACTAACACCAAATTCTTGTAAGTTATTTACAAGGAAATTCAGGATCAGCAAGGTTTATAAAGAAGACCTATAAATACTGAAATGTAAGACGGCAAATGGTGCTACATTCGCTCCTCCGTTATGATTATTCAGATCATTCTCGTTTAGAATGGAGGGCATGACGTCATAATTGTGTGATGAACGATTCACCCTTTAACTCCCGCAACTGATTTACTTTTCACTTCTCCCTATAATATCCATACATTTTTCAGTAAACAGGTAATGAGAATACTCAAAACTTATCCGAGATAAAAGTTGTTACCTAGACTAACCAGACTCTTGCAACTTATATACAAGGAAATCTGTAGCTGTAAGAGGGGAGAATTAACAGTCAGATCTTGGGAGTTAAACGGTTAAAGATCCTTATACACCTACAGCGCTCGGAACAAACTTTTAATAGAGATAATTGTGAAATTTTGTCACCAATTTTCACTCTCTATCAGGAGCCCATTACTTGCTAATGGGTTCCTGTCTCTATTAAACAATAAATAGACTATTTGATACCGTTTCGAATCTTCACCAAATTATTTATTCATGTTACTGAAACATATCACAACACGCATGAATATCAGCGGAAGAATAGATGTGAGATTAACGTACAGTTTCTGGTGTAATTGGAAAAACCAGTTTAAATGATGATAAAAAGGAAACACGACTTTCAACTGGATCCTGTCATGGATGCTAAAAGGAAAGATCATTTGTTTCGTATCACAACCGAGTCACAACTTTTCATCCTGTCTGACATTCAACGCTTTTAGGAAGTTCCTTCTTTGCCAAAGCTATCGATGTCTCCAGTTTTAAGATGTTGCACTTTCCAAAAGTTTTACTCATGACGTATTAAACACTGGACATCAACTTCTCTAAATACCGGGTTGAAATTTTCGTTAAAATATCTTGCATCGTTTTTTTAGAATTCAGCTCATGATTTCCCGGCAGTTGGTCTTTTATCGATCAATCAGAGACTATGATACTAAAAGTAATACTATATTGTATAATGATTCTGACTTTTAACACTGATCAAATCTTAATCAAGGACTCATGATGCATTTGCCCGTTTTCGTGCTGTTGTGCAATTGTATCCTCGTAAGAATTAAAAGTATCATCACCTCCAATTTCGTCCAAACATTACATCATGAGCTTGTTATCATTAGATAACAATATGACGGGTTGGAAGAAATTCGATTCTCACTAATTTACGGGAAACTCCACTAAATTATGTGGTAAAAGACAAACTTTTCCTTCTTGGTGGTAGCAAGTGTGATTTATCCACATTTACATGTTAAGGAAATGGTTTTTCAACTTTTGAGTCAAGAAAGTCAGATTTTTTTGTACATTGTTACATTAATAAAAAAAAGTATGAACTGTGTCTTAAATGACTTTTATTCTAGTGTCTTCAAATAGAACGATATTATTGCTCAGCCTATTTTACTAAAAGGGCGTTTCAAAAATTGGTTATTAGATCAATCAAAAAAAGTTCTAAATTATCTTCGAAACAGAACTAGAACAACATGAAAGAGGATGGAACGTCGAGCAAAATAGTTTTGATATTTTTATTCAAGGAACACATTGAGAGCACGAAAAATTGTATATAAGCAGAGAGAAACTTTTCTCGGCACCAAAAAAACTTCAAGGAATTGAGGAAAGAAATAAAGCAGCAAGTGTAGAAGACATCCTCACCGTAGACTACAAAAAGAATAAAAAGGAACTGAGCAATGGAGGTTTTCAAGGTAAAACATTAATGCCCTTTGTTCCTGTATAACGTATTAAAAAGAGTCAAGAGAATTCTTACAAAGTTTGTAAGAATTCTTTTGACTCTTTTTAATCATTTCTCAATGAAATTTTTTCAATCGCTTTACCTGGCAACATGGTTTGGTTTGTGACTCTGTCTGTTTCAATAATTTAGAAATTTTTTTAAAGGCAAAAAGTTTTTCCAAGAAAGTTGACAAAAGAATTTTATACTCTAGGTTCTTATCGTTATCCTCGCGATTTTTCTTCATCGTGGAGATGGCCGGGCAACTGATTTCGACAAAATCATGCGCAGAATTCAAGATGGCGGAGTCCCGTCCACCCAGGGTGCTGTAGCATGGAGATCAAAGAGGTCCCCTGGTGACGAGCCCAGTTGTTACACAGGCAGAGTTGTTTCCTTCACTTTGCCAAGCAGCAAAACAGTAACTTCTCCCATTTGTAAGAAGATTACATCTTCCGGAACCGCATGTTTTAGTTCCATGGCAAATAACAACAACCAGAGGAAATGTGTTCCATCCAATTTCATCACAGAGGAAGGAAAAAGATATAACACTGCCTGTTCATGTGCACCATAGAGTAGTTAAAGTTGGGGCTTTTCAACTCCAAAATTCTTCAGGAAGACCGAACGATTTTTATATCAACAAGAATATATTGTAATCGACTGCTGAGATGTATCAGCATATCATATCCTATATATTTATATATTTATGAACTTTATGAAATGTGAAATATTTATCTGTAAATTTTTTGAGTCAATAAAGTAATTATACAGTTTTTTCAAATATCTGTCAATAATCTCTCTTCACTTAGATACAAATGAAAGAAGAAAATAGTTTGGTAATTTTAACCGCATAAAAAGATGGGAAAATAAGCAGAATAGTTCCCAATCAACAATCGGTAATGTCTCACCAATGTGGTCTCGAACAACGACTAAGCACTAATGAAAATATGAAGATCTGTCGCACATCCAGAGCGACACAACCTGTCCGTATATGAGCTTTGAAGTTGATCTAACTTTCACATTCATGAAATATCGAGACCGTCTTGTTGTGATTTAAACAGCTCCCAACACTCGAATGAATGGACTGACAACTGATCACGTGATTTCTATACACTACAAGAACATGCACAAGTAATTGACTGATAATCACAATATCGATAAGGCAATTAGCAACCAGTAATATATCGTCAAACCTATAACGCAAAGTATTTTATTTATTGCCAAGATGTAGTTATCAAATTATCGGTATCATTCTGTATTTTTAGCAAGATTTAGACTTGCAAACCATGTGCCAAAACTGTTTGAGCGACAGGTATAAACGTGAAAGTGAAAAGGGAAAGCGAAAGCAAGACAGAGACCTATGCATGATTCTTCATCAGTTTACTGTAGACATCTTTGAATCACCACTAGCGCTAAACTTCGACTCTGTTGTCTGCCTGTAATATCTTATACTGTCATGCTCATCGTACTGTCTAGCTGGTTTTTTCGATAAAGACTAAGAAACCCTGTAAGTGCCATCAAAGTTATGTGGTGTGTGTAGCAAATCAAGTCAGTTAATTGCAAGTGAACTGGAATGTATTTATATGGAACATGGATCGCCAGAAATAATCCAGTGCGACAAAGGAGGGGAATTCAAGAAACCCTTGAAATTACTCTGCGATAGCATGAATATAAATTTGATTTACAGTCGCCCGCGCCGGCCCCAGTCACAAGGCAAAGTAGAACGTTATCACAGGACACTAAGATCAAAGATGGAATTTGACCTTCAAAAAATTGGTCAAGACGGTGTAAATTGGGCGAAACAGCTCCCTCTTTATCAAAGAATTCTAAATAACGACCCTAAGGAAGTGATGGCTTACAAAACACCATTCGAAATATACTTTGCACGAAAGTGCAACGCCTTCAGAAAGAGCAGATAATAAGACGAAACGAATGACCGTAACCTGCGTTCACGGCAAGCTTTGAAATTACAAAAGCAAGCTAAAAAAGCCAAGAGAAGATGTGACAGGCGGATGCAGCGGACATAACTTCGCTTAAATCCGCCATCGGTTTATAGCATCGGAGAAAAAGCGTATATACGTTTGAGAGGGAAGCCATCGAATATACAGCATTTGATGGAGGATCGAATCGAGAAAAGAAAGAGCAAGTTGCATAACAATAAGGTTTCATACACCTCACCAATTTCAGGAAAGGAAGAAAGGAAATGGGTCTCTGTGGACGATATCACAAGATTTACACTGAAGCGAGAATTAAAAACAGAAATAAAAATGCGCCAAGCTGTCTAAAAAGAAAAACATTGACCACTACAAAACGTATTACATATCTATGAGAAGAGACGATTCTGTAAAGACTATTGAAGACCACGGTTTTAAATTGGTTTAAAATCCTCCTGGAGATGGCAATTGCCAATTTGCTGCAATATCGCACCAGGCAAAGAGACTGGGCATTTTAAGATCTCCTGAAACCATGAGGAAAAAAATAGTAGATTACTTAAAAAGCAATCGGCACTATGGCGATGGCTTCCCTCTTTTGGAGCATTTGGTAGATGATGATTTCTCTTGCTGGGACGAATATATATAATTCATATGGCGTGCGATGGGACCTATGGAAATCAGATTACGCTGTATGCAGCATATGTATGCTTGTATAACGTCGACATCAAATAGTTTCCTCTCTAGGAGTTGGTGGACAGCATGTGTTAGGTCCGTCAGCAAGTGTAGCTAAGTGTTTCAGCAGTTACCGTGTACTTTGGCCATTTTGCTGAGAACCAAGGCGAACACTATGTGAGCTTGGAACAAGTTACGGATCACAACAACGGTAGTGATAAGGAATACGAAGCAAATGACCCAGGAGAAGGAGAAATTTCCGAGGATTATGCAAATAAAATGCACAGAGAGCAGGACGTCGTTGATTTTGAAATGAGTGACACTGATGCAAAAAGTAGGCCCGACAGTATCGTCGGCAGTGGTGACGACACGGACATTGCTGTAGATATAGCTAAGGAACTTACTCATGGTAGCCGAACAAACAAGACGGAGTCTGAATTGCAAAATCAAGTCGACAATGGCATCGCCGATGATGGTAATAAGCTGACGGAAGTTCGGATTGTTTCAGACGTAGAAATCGACTTATTTACGACGAGAGGGAATGACGAATGTCACATTAGAATTCTACCCAATAAAGTTGTAGACAAGATCTAAGTAATAGTATTAGCGTCATCAGCCTTCCTATTTGCTGGTAATGTATGCCACACATACCAAATATTACGTAAAGTTAATACACGACTCAGGGCGCTGGTGCAACGTCTGAAATGATTTTTGCCAAGGCTTCATATTTCTGGTGGATTGAAGTCTTTTTGGATCAATATCAGTATCTGGGCAACTGCCCACCCACCCCTCCCCTAACTCAACAACAGTCAATTGACAACAAGTTAAGGTTAATGTTGGGTTAGGGGAGGGGTAGGTGGGCAGTTGCCCAGATACTGATATTGATCCGTCTTTTTTTAATCAGCGCTCGAAGCCTTTTAAAAAAGTATGGTTTTTTATGCGGTTTATTGATCGAGTTGAGGAAAATTGAGTGGAGAAATCCATTTCAAAAGAACGACAGTGGGTGAGGAAATTCTTGGTACACGATAAGACAGTAATTTGAGTGATTTTTTTAACCAAAAGTTTCCAGTGCCTCGGCATGCAGTCCAAATGGGAATGTGAAGAGTGGGTTCCATTCGTGCTGATTGGAGATGACATCACGCTTGACTCTGGTAGTGAGGGTAAGTTTTATTTGGAGAAATTAGTTTGTTGCATCGATATATATCAGATTAGAAGGCTTTTTGTAGCACGGTGAAGGGAGTCTTTTATCAGGAGAGTGAAATAGTGGGAAAAAAGGTGAAGTAAAGAAAACCAAAATTTTTTAGAGCAGCTTTCTTTTGAATGTTGATAGTATTCCGAGATTGCAAAAGGTTTTTTTCTAGTATGTTCCAGAATTTGTCTGGGAAACTCTTGTTATCCTTTCAATCAATGACGAGATCGTTTACATAAATTTAATATGAGTCCTCGTTGCCTACCTGGCGATGTTGACACCGGCTAGTTCAGATCGGCTGTGGCGATTTCTCAGTTTTTTGTTTCACGATACTCAATCGCAAAGTTTTCCTATGACTGTAGAACGAATGAGGGTGTTTCAATTCGGTGAATTTAATTGCTTTCTTAAATCCCTGGCGCTAAACATCAAGATCTATTTGCAGAGCAAGTAAAGCCTTTCATTTGGTGGTTGGGAAGCTCTGAAACAGAGACAAGGCCGGAATTTTTCATGTTAATCCTGGTTCAGTAAGTTTAAATTTTCCTCAATGATACCCACCATGCACGTACTTTGACTATACTTTGCTACTTTTTTAGCTCTTATTCACACTTACGCCATTACTGTTGGCACCTAGTCAATTACTTGAAAGGCTAAGGAGTGCTTTTCTGACAAAGATTCTTTAGGAGTAATTTACTGGAGGAGTTTCTTATTTTTTGTAGACCCTTCCAAGGAAAGTCAACAAAACGGAACAGCGTAAACAACCAAGACGGATGTGTTTGCTTAGCGATGATGTGGAACGAGAGGAAGACCTATTACTTATTAATAGTTGAACGATACTGTAAAGATATGTAAATGTGTCAATCAATTGTGGTAATTTGTTAGAAATTTTTAAACTGAATTCTAAAATTCAATCTATGCAGAAAGATATGTAAGGCACTGTTATACACTGCACATTAAGGATTTTATATTTTCCAGCATAAGACCAGGTATTTACCGTACCCTAATGAACCTGCACTACCAGACGAAAACTCGCTGTAAAACTCCATAAGGGTTGGCTAAGAGCGCCGCATTAAATATTGACAACAGAAAATGAGGGGACCTTAATATTCTCTTGAGCTGAAGGAAATTCAACTCGGACAATGAAAAACTACTAGACTACTCTTGCAAGCCTTACAGAAACGCCACAGATGATTTTTAATCCAAATTTTACATGTCGATCTTTTTATTTACAAGCCACGAATGAATCTAAAACCAATTCTGTTGGTTTCGAAAGTAGCTTTCTCGGTAATTTTGGGACTATTTCAGCCCGGATGGCATATTATAAGTAGTTTTGTATGTCGAAAAGCTTGTATTAGGACCCGATTTGTTTATCGTGGAAATTTTTTGGAGTCAACTCTACTCATCAAGCTCTTCTAGAAATTTTAATCAAAAGAAATCACTCGTGCTCATGAATCACGAACCACAGCCGCGCTCATTAGATATCCTAATTTTGGGTGGTGGAAATGTTACAGATGGTTAAAAAATTTAAGGTGGTAACCACTTTGTATACCGGTAATCACGGACACGGTAAGTTTATTTCGAAGTTTTCTTTGTAAATAATTGAGTTAACACGGAAACAGGAACCCATCTACACAACTCATTAAAAATTTATGCCAAAAGTCTCTCTTTGAAAGGGTTTTTGAATGATTTTTAAGGATATGTATAGGTTTTCAACACTTAGTACTTGTTCGTAACCCGCATATGGCATTTCTGTTTTTTTTTTTTGTCATAGCGCAGAATTTCACGAAAACCTTCTGAATTTCAAAAAGATCTAACTCGCAGTATTATCAATTTTCCAGGAAAATAGGCGATTAAGAGAAAGGAAGCTAGGAAATAAACGATTTTGTTTGTTTTATCGCTAAAATTTCACAGCTGAATTACGGAGAAATGTTTGACAGACTGTGCGTAGAGGTGAACGATTTAGAACGGTGTACGTTTGATACAATGTTTTCCATGATTGCAATATGATTAACAGGAAAATTTGTTGGGCCTTGTGATTTCGGTGATATCTACGATATCGTGTCAAGGCACTCAGCTTTAGCTGAGTATTTCACGCGAGGCCTACTTTTACAAACTGAATATTGAAAACTTCTTTTAATTGTAAAACAAAGGATTTTTGCTAGATGAATCAGATTTCCCTTAACTATAAGCCCAAATAAGTGGGTGTTACTAGAAAGCTTAGATGTAATTAAACGCTCATTGCGCAATCAGTTCATCAGAGGCTATTAAGAAAATAATGCGTCATTGGAGTTACGGGTAAAGTAAGCAGAAATTAGGTCATAGGATTTTATAACTAAAACAACTTTAAATCTGATTTTTGACCCGTATTCCCATTCGCCCTCAAAAGACTCAACCATAGAACTGAGATATCCATTGTTGCAAAAACAAAGGAAAGTGCTGGTTTGTACGTCAGCAAATTAGGAGCAGCTGGATACGCTTAAATTCTATTGGTTTTGGTCAACATTTCAGTATCTCAGTCGCTAATAAGTCAGTCGTATCGTATCGGCAAGGCTAAATATCTCACATTGGTGACGACACCTCCTCTCAACATGTTTTTTGGTCTTCTTTTTCCCCTTCTATTTGAACTCTCTGTTCTAATTCCAGATCCAGCCTTTTCACAAGGTTTGTTAGATGCGTTTATTAGTGCGTATCTGTCATCGTTTAGTGTTAGAACATTGATGTTGGTCGTGGTTATTTTGCATAGTAATTCAACTCAGAATCTGGATGTAAGTCCGACGTTCCCTGAATTCCGGCAATCTTTGTTTTTTGTTATATTTTCACTGGACTAGTGGTGATGTGCGTTGAATGATCTTTAGAAACTTGTTTCAAGAATTTGCTTTATAACTGATAACTTGGGACGCTGTTGAATGGCATAATCTCAATGTTTAATTAATTTCCTTTATATATATCTGCTGTTGCAGAGTTGTATGGTTGAAGTCAATCAGTTCAGCACCTCAACTTGGTTAAATACCAATAACACTCAATCACTCCACATTGAAAAATGTTTTTCAAGACTAAGCTAAAACATTGATGGAAAAAGCCTTTCAAGCCTTTTCTTTTCAACTTCAAGTTAAATTCTAAATGTTTCCAAAACAACGGCTGCACATCTTTAAAACCTGGATTAAATTGCGGAGGTAAACTACAGGCTTTCGACCTTGCCATGTTTTCCACCCAAACAAATTTATCAAAGAATTCTAAAATTGGGTTTGCAGAAACATTCGATTCCTATGCGTATCGGATCATTGATTGATGTTCTTCCCTTTTCCGAAGGAAAGTTTGAAAGAAATATGAAAACATTACAGCACCGAAGAGCTTTATTTGCAAAATTTTGTTTATGTTACCTCAGTGAATAATGGTATTTAAGTCATTCAGAATACGCGTAAATTTATGGTGAATGGCGCGTCAGATATTGATAACTGAAAAGGTAAGACTATACAAATTTATGTTTAAGAGGTTCCTGAAAAACTATCGAATGAATTAAAATCGAAGTGACTTGTTTAAATGGCTGCCAAAAATCTGTCTACGATATGATCATTTTAAGTGTTCAACGAAGTGATTTTCGTTTTTCACCAAACTAAATTTTTTTATATGTTATTCGTCTTTATCTTGCGAAATGTCGCCTGATTTAACCCAACTTGACCGAGGACCTCCCGGGTTGAGCACCAAACAAAGTTGGCGACAACAGTGGAGGAAAATTGTTATTTAAATTTGGCGGAAGTCAAGGGACCCAATATGTTGAGACAGCTACAAGCTATTGACATAATAACATCTGTTTTGTTTCCAATTGGCAAAAGTTATGAATTCTAAAATTAAGACAGGTGCGATAATAAGTGTCGCAAGATTTCTTCAACTTTTCGGGTATTTGCAATGAATAGCTCCTAAATAAACAGGAGGGAGCGGACAAAATTTGCCTCCAATAAGATCAGAAAATTCATGGAGAAGTTAAGATTCTTTATTAACGACTGTTTACCTTGGTTTCGTATGATCAACTTCTAACGTTCATTTCGAAAGGAAAATATGGATCAAATTTTACTTGAAATGTAATTGAGCATTGTCCCGAAAACAAAGCGAGAGAAAAACGTACAGACCAGTCTAAAATTAGCTCTTGAAAAGATCCCTGGATTTAGAAATACCCAGTGCTTTCCACCGTTCTCAGTTACATCTTCGCTGACTCTATAACATCCTCATATGGCACGAGTACAAATTTTGTTTTCGTCGCAGAGAGGCAGGGGTCACCCCGGAATTTTAGAAAGGAGCTGGGAGGGAAGGGGGGGGGGATTAAGGGGAAGAAGGGAGGCTGATACTGATCGGCCTTAAAACCATTCTTGAAAAGTTTTTTTTAATATTTTTACAGTGTCTCAAACGTTGCACTTTAGAGAAGCTGATTTACTACTGACCGTGGAAAAATGGTTTTTCATCCCCTTAAACAGCGGATTTCGCTAAATGAAGGTTCATAAGAGTAACGTAGACATGAAAAACATAAATTGTTTTGAATGGGGGGGGAGGGCACTGTTATAAGCCACTTCATCATCTCTTGTAATCAGTCAGTTCATTCCCCGCCACTCTTTCCTGTGAGTGCTGCCATCATGTCCTTTTATTACTGGACTGTTCTTCTTTCCCGTTACAGAGTCAAACCCTATGTATCACGAGGGCAACCGCGCCTCCTCCACTAGAACCTTCCTGAGACGTACATTCATTAAACACGAGTTTCATCACTTGAATGTGCCGCTTGTTGGAACAGTGGCAGTGTCTGATGTGTTTGACTGCACGTTAGAATGTCTTAGCAATCCTTTGTGTTTTTCTGTAAACCTGACCGCCGTCAAAGGAACCCATGGAAAACTTTGGTGCGAATTGTTGTCATCTGATAAGTTCAGAAACTCCACAGAGTATAAAGGGAATAAAAGTTCGCATCATTTGGCTATCGAGGTAGGAAGCATTTCTAAATTTTGACAAATAAATGTGTTAAAGGTTTGATAGCTTTGTCAAGATCGTAGAGAGAAGGCTGTCAGATTAAAGTCACCGCAAATGGTGCCGGTCTGTTGTCGTATTCATTGCGGTGACAACCGTATTTCTATGGCATATTATAAAGCATGTAAACACTTTCTCGTGCCGCGCACCATCTTACTTACTTACCACCTTTGTTTCCCAGGCACGTTAGTACACTAAGAAAATACTTGTGACTCGGTTGAAAATTTTAGTGAAGATACCAGATTATCTTTATATACAGAATGGAATCGTTGTTTAAATCGTCATTCTTTGGTCAGCCTTTAGTCAATTTGTATTTTAAAATGTTTTCTCGACAGACTTCTTCATCTTCTGCGAACGTTCGAAACAGTCAGAAAAGCTTTCCACACTCATAGATCCCAACGGCTTACAATATATTTTTAACCTCATAAAGCCACTTTCTCAAATACCAGTAAAGACAAAAGACTCAGCCAAAATCTCTATACTGAAGACGAAAATAAAAAAAAACCCTAGATACTATCATGTGAGGTATGTCTATACCATGAAAAACTTCTACTAAAACGAATCCGAGCCGGATTGACAGAACAGTGCGTGAACTATTTTCCTACTATGTTTCTCTACAGTCACCTTGCTCTTCGTCACCTTGTCAACACGAGGCTACCTGTGTCACTAACTATAGAGAGGGCTCATTCGGATGCCGCTGTGCAAAAGGCTTCAAAGGAGAATATTGTGAAAAAGGTGAATAGTTTGGCATGGTTTTGTGACTGATATATATCCAACAGCATTAAATAATATAATTCTTAAGTAACTACTATGAATTTTTCTACGTAACCTTGGAGCTCGCAAATTTTCTAAAATAGCTGGCGGAAATACATAACTAACAAATATTTAATGCAATGCATAAAGATATTGAATCTCTCGATGCTCTCGATGCTCAAGTTGATTAAGGTGGTCTTCCATTCACATTTTGAAAATCTTCAATATTAACTGGATCCAATTCATTATGGTACCATTGGAAATATCATCTAGAAGTGTTAGGGATTGCACTGGTGATTAACATTTTGTAACCATGGCAACCAGTTTTCAGGCCTCCGACGGTGAAAAAAGGTACCCATCTGCTAAAAAGAATATCTAAAGAACCATAGGTCCCATTGAGAATATATAACTAAAAAAACATAGTAAGGAAATGCACAAAGATGTTGAATCTTTCGATGCTTATGTTGATTAAGCATCTGACTGTGAAACTGTAAGGTCTAAGGTGAGGAACTGAATATATATTTCTTATTTTTACTAACTTCCCCTTAGGGGCCAATTATCATTAACTACGGGGGAAGGGAGGGGGTGGAGGATTTTAGAGGATCACATGATTTTCAGATGGAAATGAGGGGGAATCAGTCGTCGCCGACAGAGTTTAAAGGAGAGGACAATAGAAATTGACTGCCAGTTTTAAAACTACCAATGACTGGGGATCATAAGAATATTGCGGAGAGAGGAGTGGGGGGAGGTATCAGGTTAATTTGATCGTGTCACAACCAAAATGTTCGGAAGTAAATTATAACTTGTACCAAAGTAATGTTTATCATCTGTTATTGCTCAAAGATTTTGCTAATAAATTGATAAACTAAATATCCTAAACACCTTACTTTTTTTTTTCGTTACATTTAGTCATTGGCTCCTGCAAAGAAGCCTACAACCTTTTTAAGTAAGTGATACCAAATGATTATCTTTTCGAGCATAAAAAAGAGCCAAATTGTGGAATAGTTTCGACGCCGAGAGAAGATTTTTCGCCGCAAACTTATATGATCACGAATGGATTAAAGAGATCCTCATAGCTAAGAACATTATTGAAACGAGTAGTTGAAAATAGGACCTGAAAAAATTCAGGCCCGTATGGGATTTGAACCCATGACCTCTGCGATACCGGTGCAACGCTCTACCAATTGAGCTAACAAGCCAACTGGGAGCTGGTTGATGTGTTGGGTCCAAATAAACCATCGATCCATCCATCCCATATGGGCCTGAATTTTTTCAGGTTTTATTTTCAACTACTCGTTTCAGTAATGTTCTTAGCTGCGAAAATCCCTTAATTTCATCTCTTCACCGCAGTGCACATATATGAATTTCATATATCTAAAATCATCATTCATCACTTGGATGGTTTATTTGGCTTGTTAGCTCAATTGGTAGAGCGCTGCACCGGCATCGCAGAGGTCATGGGTTCAAATCCCATACGGGCCTGAATTTCTTTTTCAAGGTCCTATTTTCAACTACTCGTTTCAGTAGTGTTCTTAGCTGCGAGGATCTCTTAATTTCATCTCTTAACCGCAGTGCAAATTTATGAATTTCAAATATCTATAATCAACGAATGGATTTCTTTTCGTACCGAACAGGTCAAACGTCAGTCAACTGGTTACATTAGACCTTGACTCTAAACCAATCACAGTTCTCTGTCAGATGGGGGATTTTGGATGCGGAGATGGAGGATGGACGCCTGTAATGAAGATCAACGGCAGCCAGGTAAGCCTTCTATGGCGGAATATTCTTGGTGGGGTTTTCTTAGGGGTAATGAAGTGCATGCAATAAATTTTCAGAAGCGTCGAAACTACAATAGTATCTCTTAATAACTCGCCCATATTCTTCTCGCGGCCCCTGCTTCCGGAAATTCTTTTGGCAGAAGTGCTACAATAACCTAATACCTAAAAAGGCGAAAAATTGCTAATTAACCCGCCTGCAAAAAGGGTATAGATTAATGGCTTGTACGCCAACTGTATTACTGAGTTCATGAGGGTCCTGCCTTTGGTGATGCATCGGGTTATTTACATTTAAGGATAAATTAAATCCTCTTAATTCTCTTTAGACAACGTTTCACTATGACTCTCACTACTGGAGTGATAAAAACGAATACAACACCCCTGGCGGGAGGACTGGGTTTGACTCACAAGAGACCAAGTTACCAACCTATTGGAACACATCTCTCTCCAAGATCTGTCTCGGTATGAAGATAAATGGACAGCTCAGGTTTATTGTCATTAACAAGCAGGCGAACTCTCTGCACTCACTGATCGCTGATGGGATATGGCGCGCTTCTTCACTAGGTCGTAACGAGTGGAAGAAGTTGATTGGTGTGCAAGGCTCTTTGCAACTGAACTGTAACAAGGAAGGCTTTAATGCTATGGGTTCTTCAAGTGATCACATCCAAAGCAAGAATTGGTTATGTAGCTAACCAGCAAAGCCATTGTCACTCTTGTGACTCCAGAATTGGGTTTGGTACCGGAGGAAATCCTGATAACTCCACTACGTGTGGAAATGTTGCAGCCCATTCCCCAGATAATGGTGACAGATACTTCAAAGCTATGGGATATATTTTGGTGCAGTAAACTCTTTCAATCCATGTATTACGTTAGAAAACTCGCTAAGAATGGGGAGGTGGGGCACTTAAAAGAGCCCTTTTCCATCCTTTCATCCCCTCCTACTTCTCCCCTCAAACGCCAAAGTGAGAACTTGCTAACCAGGCTATAGATTACTCGCCGTCTAGTTCGGCTTCTAAATTCATTTTCTTCCGATATGCGGCGAGTGCGAAGACGAGAAGAGACCTTAATAAGAACTTCATCCACATGGGTTCCTTTTGTAGAACCATTTGAGCCCAAAGTTTTGCGGAAATTCAGTAGACTGGTTGCTAAAACTGTTGTGATGTTTAAATCTTATAAAAGAAGCAAAGCCAGGAGAACAACACTAGAACATTTTCAGGCACTCGCTAAAAATTACCACCAATAGGGTATTTGCTGACCATGTCAAAAACCACCTCGTGTCACCCAACAATATCTAGAGGATTATTTTGATATTTTGGTGTCGGAAAAACTGGCAAGCAATGTAAAATTAACAAAATTGGCACTATTCCTTCAAGTTGAGGCCAACCCTTGATGCCAACTCCAGCCGTTACTTTTGGGCGCTTTTTTATTATTATTAATATTTTTGAGCTCAGAATTAGTTGTAGCTTTACATAGATTTACAAGCATCCTTGATATATACGTACTTATAGACAAGAATATATACTCTCAATTAAAAAGGTTTTGTCAAAGAAAAAAAGCAGAAATGAATATAGGAAAAAGCCAAAGAGGAACTGTTTGGAGAAATCTAAATTCTAAGTATTCATGGTAGATACTGCACATGTGTGAAAAATAAGTCAGACGATAGAAGAGAAGAAGTACCTCAACCTAACTCACACTTCAAAGCAAATGTTCTAAAACTGTCAAATTCCTAAGAAGGAAATTTTTATGCTGATCAAATCATATTGAGCTTTTTCCGTTTTGCTTTCTTAATATTTCTTTGACAACCTGTATTGAGTGGTCAGTTGTCAAAGTCTCGAATTTCTCTCCCCCTCAAACACCGCAATTTTCACCTCTATTAAATGGTCACCTCTATTAAGTGGTCACCTCTTCTAAGTGGAGATGTACCAACCTATATCTAGTATCAATGGCCTGTTTTTACTGTTCCCCACCTGTATTGAACGGTCAATGAAAAGCGGGACCATTCAAATAAAACTAGGAATAATCCTTCAAGTAATTTTTTAATCCATGTTCTCTCCCAAAATTAAAGTAAGTAATATTTTCGAGCGAGGTTTCGTACATTAAGTGTCGAATTACGGCATAAAGAGGGGTAAGTTATCGTTTTTTGTAATATTCCTAATCTGTGGAACCTGTATCAAGCGGTCACCCACCATTTTTCGCGGGCTTCATGCAGGTTCGAATGTTCTACGAGCGCCCTGATTGGTCAAAAACTTGTCGTTTATTGTATCAGTAAACCCATTTGAAAAGTTTGATTTACAAACTTCTCCTCCTCCTCCAACATCCCCTCGTAAGTTATTAAGCTAGTAAACTGATAGAAAGTGTGGTCTGTTGCTTAATGATTACTAATGATTAATTATTAAGATTGACGAACCAGTTCCTTAATGCAAGTATACAATCGGTTGTAAAGACTTTTAGTATACCTAACACCAAGTCTGTACAAAAAGTATGTCCAACACAAGAGCCTCAATTTAATTCATTTCCTCCACAACAGCTCAAAAAAGTGCATACGATAATAAGTAATAAAATAAGTAATAGGCAAAAGAATATTTGAATAAGAATTCATAAAAAAAGAGGGACACCATAGTAGAAATGCTACAGTAAGACAATACAACTAGAATTAAGATTTCTGATTCAATTTCACAATTAAGTACAATTTTTGCAATTAAAAGAGTTAAAATATCGTGGAGTAATCTTGGAATTGAATGTTCATTGTATCAAACTGACGAGAGTTCATCAGATACTTAAAATGAGATAATGTGTGCTCTGGAAAAAGGTTACAAATGTTAAATACCGTATTTCCTAGACTAAGCGTCCATGCTCTAATAAGCGCCCTTCCCCGAATAAGTGCCAACCCCCTACTCCATCGGGGGTCTTACAATCAGGGTCTTACATTCCGGGCTTCCTATACTCAGGGGTTTATATCAGTGTGTCTTACATGACAGGTAAGACAAAAACATGACAAATGACCGCGTTACATCAAGGCTGGTAATGGGCCTATAAGATGCGACACTATCGGAAACCCCGCTTATAACCTATAAAATAAATAAGGCAGTTAAACACTGCATGTGCCAACTGATGTATTTTTGGAAACTATTGAAGTAAAGAGGCAATGTTGCTTAAAATGTAGAGGGGTTAGTGAACAGCTCTCCTCAATACCAAAATTGTGACATAAGGAAGACTTGGTCAAAACAAAGTTTGTTGGTTAAAATAAATTACGACTGAGGCATGATCGTACAGATGCGTGATTGCACACTTGTCAATTGATAGGGCACTACCAGCTGCTTCACTTTTCCTACTTAGTTAGTTACGAGATTTTGCTTCTACATCAAAGAAACACTCTCAAGATGATAAGTTTGTGCACTGAATGGAGAGCTTGTTTTCTGCCTGCTTCATATCACATTGTCATGTAATAATCACAGAGTTTGTGATAAGTTTATCTCAAGGGTTTGTTGATTTAAATAAGGGCCTTTTCGCACTGGCGGCAAAGTTTTTTATTTAGACAAATTCTATTTCATTCTCGTCGTTGTATTTATGTAATCACCGTTTTAGCCTCTTAACCCTTTTACTCCCTTAGATGATTTCAATTTCAATTCTCCCTAAAATATCCATACATTTATTAGTAAACAGGTAATGAGAACACTCAAACTTATCAGGTAAAAGTTGTTACCTAGATCTAACAACAAATTCTTGTAAGTTATTTACAAGGAAATTTAGGATTAGCAAGGTTTATACAGAAGACCTATAAATACTGAAATGTAAGACGGCAAATGGTGCTACATTCGCTCCTCCGTTATGATTATTCAGATCATTCTCGTTTAGAATGGAGGACATGACGTCATAATGATGTGATCACCAATTCGCCCTTTAACTCCCGCAAATGATTTACTTTTCACTTCTCCCTATAATATCCATACATTTTCCAGTAAACAGGTAATGAGAATACTCAAAACTTATCCGAGGTAAAAGTTGTTACCGAGATCCAACACCAAATTCTTGTAACTTATTTACAAGAAAATCTGTAGCTGTAAGAGGGGAGAATTAACAGTCAGATCTTGGGAGTTAAAAGTTAAAGATCCTTATACACCTACAGCGCTCGGAACAAACTTTTAATAGAGATAATTGTGAAATTTTGTCACCAATTTTCACTCTCTATCAGGAGCCCATTACTCACTAATGGGCTCCTGTCTCTATTAAAAAAAATAGACTGTTTGATACCGTTTCGAATCTTCACCAAATTATTTATTCATGTCACTGAAACATATCACAACACGCATGAATATCAGCGGAAGAATAGATGTGAGATTAACGTACAGTTTCTGGTGTAATTAGAAAAACCAGTTTAAATGATGATAAAAAGGAAACACGACTTTCAACTGGATCCTGTCATGGATGCTAAAAGGAAAGATCATTTGTTTCGTATCACAACCGAGTCACAACTTTTCATCCTGTCTGACATTCAACACTTTTAGGAAGTTCCTTCTTTGCCAAAGCTATCGATGTCACCAGTTTTAAGATGTTGCACTTTCCAAAAGTTTTACTCATGACGTATTAAACACTGGACATCAACTTCTCTAAATACCGGGTTGAAATTTTCGTTAAAATATCTTGCATCGTTTTTTTAGAATTCAGCTCATGATTTCCCGGCAGTTGGTCTTTTATCGATCAATCAGAGACTATGATACTAAAAGTAATACTATATTGTATAATGATTCTGACTTTTAACACTGATCAAATCTTAATCAAGGACTCATGATGCATTTGCCCGTTTTCGTGCTGTTGTGCAATTGTATCCTCGTAAGAATTAAAAGTATCATCACCTCCAATTTCGTCCAAACATCAAATCATGAGCTTGTTATCATTAGATAACAATATGACGGATTGGAAGAAATTCGATTCTGACTAATTTACAGGAAACTCCACTAAATTATTTGGTAAAAGACAAACTTTTCCTTCTTGGTGGTAACAAGTGTGATTTATCCACATTTACATGTTAAGGAAATGGTTTTTCAACTTTTCAGTCAAGAAAGTCAGATTTTTTTGTATATTGTTACATTAATATAAAAAAAAAGTATGAACTGCGTCTTAAATGACTTTTATTCTAGTGTCTTCAAATAGAACGATATTATTGCTGAGCCTATTTTACTTAAAGGACGTTTCAAAAATTGGTTTTTAGATCAATCAAAAAAAGTTCTAAATTATCTTCGACACAGAACTAAAACAACATGAAAGAGGATGGAACGTCGAGCAAAATAGTTTTGATATTTTTATTCAAGGAACACATTGAGAGCACGCAAAATTGTATATAAGCAGAGAGAAACTTTTCTCGGCATCAAAAAAACTTCAAGGAATTGAGGAAAGAAATAAAGCAGCAAATGTAGAAGACATCCTCACCGTAGACTACAAAAAGAATAAAAAGGAACTGAACAATGGAGGTTTTCAAGGTAAAACATTAATGCCCTTTGTTCCTGTATGATGTATTAAAAAGAGTCAAAAGAATTCTTACAAAGTTTGTAAGAATTCTTTTGACTCTTTTTCATCATTTCTCAATGAAATTTGGCAACATGGTTTGGTTTGTGACTGTGTCTGTTTCAATAATTTAGAAATACTTTTTAAAGGCAAAAAGTTTTTCCAAGAAGAGTTGACAAAAGAATTCTATACTCTAGGTTCTTATCTTTATCCTCGCGATTTTTCTTCATCGTGGAAATGGCCGGGCAACTGATTTCGACAAAATCATGCGCAGAATTCAAGATGGTGGAGTCCCGTCCACCCAGGGTGCTGTAGCATGGAGATCAAAGAGGTCCCCTGGTGACGAGCCCAGTTGTTACACAGGCAGAGTTGTTTCCTTCACTTTGCCAAGCAGCAAAACAGTAACTTCTCCTATTTGTAAGAAGATTACATCTTCCGGAACCGCATGTTTTAGTTCCATGGCAAACAACAACAACCAGAGGAAATGTGTTCCATCCAATTTCATCACAGAGGAAGGAAAAAGATATAACACTGCCTGTTCATGTGCACCATAGAATGGTTAAAGTTGGGGCTTTTCAACTCCAAAATTTTTCGGGAAGACTGAATTTTTATATCAACAAGAATATATTGTAATCGACTGCTGAGATTTATCAGCATATCATAAAAGTGTCATACACTCGTATATATTTATATATTTATGAACTTACTGAGTAACTTTCAATTGTTTTGACGGAAGCTTCAAATTGTTCAACGAACAATTTGAATCCGTATTTGTGAAATATTTATCTGTTAGTTTTTTTTAGTCAATAAAGTAATTATACAGTTTTTTCAAATGTCTCTCAATAATCTCTCTTCACTTAGATACAAATGAAAGAAGAAGTTAGTTTGGTAATTTTAACCGCATAAAAAGATGGGAAAATAAGCAGAACAGTTCCCAATCGACGATCGGTAATGTCTCACCAATGTGGTCTCGACACAACCTGTCCGTATCTGAGCTTTGAAGTTGATCTAACTTTCACATTCATGAAATATCGAAACCGTCTTGTTGTGATTTAACTCCTCTTAACAGCTCCCAACACTCGAATGAATGGACTGACAAATGACCGCGTGATTTCTACACACTACAAGAACATGCACAAGTAATGGACTGATAATCACAATATCGATAAGGCAATTAGCAACCAGTAATATATCTGCAAACCTATGACGCAAAGTATTTTATTTATTGCCAAGATGCATTTATCAAATTATCGGTATCATTCCGTATTTTTAGCAAGATTTAGACTCGCAAACCATGTGCCAAAACTGTTTGAGTGACAGGTATAAACGTGAAAGTGAAAAGGGAAAGCGAAAGCAAGACAGAGACCTATGCATGATTCTTCATCAGTTTACTGTAGACATCTTTGAATCACCACTAGCGCTAAACTTCGACTCTGTCGTCTGCCTGTAATATCTTATACTGTCATGCTCATCGTACTGTCTAGCTTGTTTTTTCGATAAAGACTAAGAAACCCTGTAAGTGCCATCAAAGTTATGTGGTGTGTGTAGCAAATCAAGCCAGTTAATTGCAAGTGAACTGGAATATATTTATATGGAACATGGATCGCCAGAAATAATCCAGTGCGACAAAGGAGGGGAATTCAAGAAAGCCTTGAAATTACTTTGCGATAGCATGAATAAAAAGTTGATTTACAGTCGCCCGCGCCGGCCCCAGTCACAAGGCAAGGTAGAACGTTATCACAGGACACTAAGATCAAAGATGGAATACGACCTTCAATAAAATTGGTCAAGACGGTGTAAATTGGGCGAAACAGCTCCCTCTTTATCAAAGAATTCTAAATAACGACCCTAAGGAAGTGATAGCTTACAAAACAACATTCGAAATATACTTTTCACGAAAGTGCAACGCCTTCAGAGAGAGCAGATAGCAAGACGAAATCCTTCCTAGTGCTGAGAGGCTTTGCCTAACTAAGAATGACCGTAACCTGCGTTCACGGCAAGCTTTGAAATCACAAAAGCAAACTAAAAAAGCCAAGAGTAGATGTGATAGGTGGATGCAGCGGACATAACTTCGCTTAAATCCGCCATCGGTTTACAGCATCGGAGAAAAAGCGTATATACGTTTGAGAGGGAAGCCATCGAATATACAGCATTTGATGGAGGATCGAATCGAGAAAAGAAAGATCAAGTTGCATAACAATAAGGTTTCATACACCTCACCAATTTCAGGAAAGGAAGAAAGGAAATGGGTCTCTGTGGACGATATCACAAGATTTACACTAAAGCGAGAAAAACAGAAACAAAAATGCGCCAAGCTGTCTAAAAAGAAAAACATTGACCACTACAAAACGTATTACATACCTATGAGAAGAGACGATTCTGTAAAGACTATTGAAGACCACGGTTTTAAATTGATTTACAATCCTCCTGGAGATGGCAATTGCCAATTGGCTGCACTATCGCACCAGTCAAAGAGACTGGGCATTTTAAGATCTCCTGAAACCATGAGGAAAAAATTAGTAGATTACTTAAAAAGCAATCCGTACTATGGCGATGGCTTCCCTTTTTTGGAGCATTTGGTAGATGATGATTTCTCTTGCTGGGACGAATATATATAATTCATATGGCGTGCGATGGGACCTATGGAAATCAGATTACGCCGTTGAAATCCATTTCAAAAGAACGACAGTGGGTGAGAAAATTCTTGGTACACGATTAGACAGTAATTTGATTGATTTTTTTAACAAAAGTTTCCAGTGCCTCGGCATGCAGTCCAAATGGGAATGTGAAGAGTGGGTTCCATCCGTGCTGATTGGAGATGACATCACGTTTGACTCTGGTAGTGAGGGTAAGTTTTATTTGGAGAAAGTAGTTTGTTGCATCGATATGTCAGATTAGAAGGCTTTTTGTAGCACGGTGAAGGGAGTCTTTTATCAGGAGAGTGAAATAGTGGGAAAAGAGGTGAGGTAAAGAAATCCAAAATTTTTTTAGAGCAGCTTTCTTTTGAATGTTGATAGTATTCCGAGGTTGCAAAAGGTTTTTTTCTCCACTATGTTTCAGAATTTGTCTGGGAAACTCTTGTTATCCTTTCAATCAATCACGAGATCGTTTACATAAATTTTTATTTGAGTCCTCGTTGCCTACCTGGCGATGTTGACACCGGCTAGTTCAGATCGGCTGTGGCGATTTCTCTGTTCTTTATTTCACGATGCTCATCGCAAAGTTTTCCTATGACTATAGAACGAATGAGGGTGTTTCAATTCGGTGAATTTAATTGCTTTCGTAAATCCCTGGCGCTAAATATTAAGATCTATTAGCAGAGCAAGTAAAGCCTTTCATTGGATGGTTAGGAAGCACTGAAACAGAGAGACAAGGCCGGAATTTTTCATGTTAATCCTAATTCAGTAAGTTTAAATTTTCCACCATGATACCCACCATGCACGTACTTTGACTATACTTTGCTACCTTTTTAGTTCTTATTCACACTTACGCCATCACTGTTGGCACCTGGTCAATTGTTTGAGAGGCTAAGGAGTGCTTTTCTGACAAAGATTCTTTAGGGGTAATTCACTGGAGAAGTTTCTTATTTTTTGTAGACCCTTCCAAGGAAAGTCAACCAAACGGAACAGCGTAAACAACTAAGACGGATGTGATTGCTTAGCGATGATTTGGAACGAGAGGAAGACCTATTACTTATTAATAGTTGAACGATACTGTAAAGATACGTAAATGTGTTAATCAATTGTGGTAATTTGTTAGAAATTTTTAAATTGAATTCTAAAATTCAATCTATGCGGAAAGATATGTAAGGCACTGTTATACACTGTACATTAAGGATTTTATATTTTCCAGCATAAGACCAGGTATTTACCGTACCCTAATGAACCTGCACTACCAGACGAAAACTCGCTGTAAAAATCCACAAGGGTTGGCTAAGAGCGCCCCATTAAATTTTGACAACAGAAAATGAGGGGACCTTAATATTCTCTTGAGCTGAAGGAAATTCAACTCGGACAATGAAAAACTAATAGACTACTCTTGCAATTCTTACAGAAACGCCACAGATGATTTTTAATCCAAATTTTACATGTCGATCTTTTTATTTACAAGCCACGAATGTATCTAAAACCGATTCTGTTGGTTTTGAAAGTAGCTTTCTCGGTAATTTTGGGACTATTTCAGCCGGATGGCATATTATAAGTAGTTTTGTATGTCGAAAAGCTTGTATTAGGACCCGATTTGTTTATCGTGGAAATTTTTTGGAGTCAACTCTACTCATCAAGTTCTTCTAGAAATTTTAATCAAAAGAAATCACTCGTGCTCATGAATCACGAAACGCAGCCGCGCTCATTAGATATCCTAATTTTTGGGTGGTGGAAATGTTACAGATGGTTAAAAAGTTTAAGGTGGCAACCACTTTGTATACCAATAATCACGGACACGGTAAGTTTTCTTTGTAAATAATTGAGTTAACACGTAAACAGGAACCCATCTTCACAACTCATTAAAAATTTATGCCAAAAGTCTCTCTTTGAAAGGGTTTTTGAATGATTTTTAAGGGTATGCATAGGTTTTCAACACTTAGTACTTGTTCGTAACACACCTATGGCATTTCTGTTTTTTTTTTTTTTTGTCATAGCGCAGAATTTCACGAAAACCTTCTGAATTTCAAAAAGATCTAACTCGCAGTATTATCAATTTTCCAGGAAAATAGGCGATTAAGAGAAAGGAAGCTAGGAAATAAACGATTTTGTTTGTTTTATCGCTAAAATTTCACAGCTGAATTACGGAGAAATGTTTGACAGACAGTGCGTAGAGGTGAACGATTTAGAACGGCATACGTTTGATACAATGTTGGGCCTTGTGATTTCGGTGATATCTACGATATCGTGTCAAGGCACTCAGCTTTAGCTGAACATTTCACGCGAGGCCTACTTTTACAAACTGAATATTGAAAACTTCTTTTAATTGTAAAACAGAGAATTTTTGCTAGATGAATCAGATTTCCCTTAACTATAAGCCCAAATAAGTGGGTGTTACTAGCAAGCTTAGATGTAATTAAACGCTCATTGCGCAATCAGTTCATCAGAGGCTATTAAGAAAATAATGCCTCATTGGAGTTACGGGTAAAGTAAGCAGAAACTAGGTCATAGGATTTTATAACTAAAACAACTTTAAACCTGATTTTTGACCCGTATTCCCATTCGCTCTCAAAAGACTCAACCATAGAACTGAGATATCCATTGTTGCAAAAACAAAGGAAAGTGCTGGTTTGTACGTCAGCAAATTGGGAGCAGCTGGATACGCTTAAATTCTATTGGTTGTGGTCAACATTTCAGTATCTCAGTCGCTAATAATTCAGTCGTATCAGAGGCAAGGCTAAATATCTCACATAAGCGACGACACCTCCTCTCAACATGTTTTTTGGTCTTCTTTTTCCCCTTCTATTTGAACTCTCTGTTCTAATTCCAGATCCAGCCTTTTCACAAGGTTTGTTAGATGCGTTTATTAGTGCGTACCTGTCATCGTTTAGTGTTAGAACATTGATGTTGGTCGTGGTTATTTTTCATAGTAATTCAACTCAAAATCTGGATATAAGTCCGATGTTCCCTGAATTCCAATTGTTATATTTTCACTTGACTAGTGGTGATGCGCGTTGGATGATCTTTAGAAACTTGTTTCAACAATTTGCTTTATAACTGATAACTTGGGACGCTGTTGAATGGCACAATCTTAATGTTTAATTAATTTCCTTTATATATATATCTGCTGTTGCGGAGTTGTATAGTTGAAGTCAATCAGTTCGGCACCTCAACTTGGTTAAATGCAAATAACACTCAATCACTCCACATTGAAAAATGTTTTTCAAGACTAAGCTAAAACATTGGTTGAAAAAGCCTTTATTCAACTTCAAGTTAAATTCTAAATGTTGCCAAAACAACAGCTGCACATCTTTAAAACCTGGATAAAATTTCGGAGACAAACTACAGGCTCAAAAAAATTTATCAAAGACTTCTAAAATTGGGTTTGCAGAAACATTCGATTCCTATGCCTATCGGATCATTGATTGATATTCTTCCCTTTTCCGAAGGAAAGTTTGAAAGAAGTATGTTATAGTTAGGTAATTAATCATGAGAAACAGAAACGAATGAAAACATTACAGCACCGAAGAGCTTTATTTGCAAAATTTTGTTTATGTTACCTCAGTGAACAATGGTATTTAAGTCACTCAGAATACGCGTATATTTATGGCGAATGGCGCGTCAGATATTGATAACTGAAAGGTAAGACAATACAAATTTATGTTTAACAGGTTCCTGAAAAACTATCGAATGAATTAAAATCGAAGTGACTTGTTTAAATGGTTGCCAAAAATCTGTCTACGATATGATCATTTTAAGTGTTCAACGAAGTGATTTTTGTTTTTCACCAAACTAAATTTTTCACCTGTTATTCTTCTTTATCTTGCGAAAGGTCGCCTGATTTTACCCAACTTGACCGAGGGCCTCCTGTGTTGAGCACCAAACAAAGTTTGGCGACAACAGTGGAGGAAACTTGATAATTAAATTTTGCGGAAGTCAAGGGGCCCAATATGTTGAGACAGCTACAAGCTATTGACATAATAATGTCTCTTTTGCTTCCAGTTAGCAAAAGTTATGAATACTAAAATTAAGACGGGTGCGATAATAACAGTGTCGCAAGATTTCTTCAACCTTTCAGGTATTTGGAATGAATAGCTCCTAAATAAACACAAAGGAGCTGACAAAATTTGCCTCTAATAAGGTCAGAAAATTCATGGAGAAGTTACAATTCTTTATTAACGACTGTTTACCTTGGTTTCGTATGATCTACTTCTATCGTTCATTTCGAAAGGAAAATATGGATCAAATTTTACTTGAAATATAACTGAGCATTGTCCCGAAAAACTAGGCGAGAGAAAAACTCACGGATCAGTCTAAAATTAGCTCTTGATACTTCAAAAGATCCCTGGATTTAGAAATACCTTATTGCTTTCCATCATTCTCAGTTACCTCTTCGCTGTACTCTACAACATCCTAATACGGCACGAGAACAAATTTTGTTTTCGTCGCAGGGGTCACCCCGGAATTACAGAAAAGGGAAAGGGGGGAGGGGTGAATGAAAGTAGGGAGGCTGATACTGAACGGCCTTAAAATCATTCTTGAAAAGTTTTTTTTTTTAATATTTTTACGGTGTCTCAAACATTGCAATTTAGAGAAGCTGATTTACTACTGACAATAGCAAAATGGTTTATCATCTCCCTAAACAGTGGATTTCGCCAAATGAAGGTTCATAAGAGTAACATAGATATGAAAAACATCAATTATTTTGAATAGTATGGGGGGGGGCGTGTACTGTTATAGGCCGCTTCATCATCTCTTGTAATCATTCAGTCCTTTCCCCGCCTCTCCTTCCTGTGAGTGCTGCCATCATGTCCTGGACTGTTCTTTCCTGTTACAGACTCAAACCCTGTGTATCGCGAGGGCAACCGCGCCTCCTCCACAATAACCTTCCTGACACGTACGTTCATTAAACACAAGTTTCATCGCTTGAATGTGCCGCTTATTGGAACAGTGGCAGTGTCTGATGTGTTTGACTGCACCTTAGAATGTCTCAGCAATCCGTTGTGTTTTTCTGTAAACCTGGCCGCCTTCAAAGGAACCCACAGAAAACTTTGGTGCGAATTGTTGTCATCTGATAAGTTCAGAAACTCCACAGAGTATAAAGGGAATAAAAGTTCGCATCATTTTGCCATTGAGGTAGGAAGAATTTCTTAATTTTGACTAATAAACGTGTTAAAAGTTTGACAGCTTTGCCAAGATCGTAGAGAGAAGGCAGTCAGGTTAAAGTTACTGCAAATGGTGTCGGTCTGTTGTCAATTTCATTGTGGTGACAACCGTATTTCTATGGCATGTTGTAAAGCATACAAAAACTTTCTCATGCCGCGCACTATCTTACTTACCACATTTGTTTCCCAGGCAAGTCAGTATACCAAGGAAATACATGTGACTCGGTTGAAAATTTTAGTCAAGATACCAGATTATCTTTATTTAAAGAATGGACTCGTTTAAATCGTCAGTATTTGGTCAGTCTTTAGTCAGTTCGTGTTTTAAATCTTTTATCCACAGACTTCTTCATTTTCCGCCAACTTTCAAAACAATTAGAAAAGCCTTCCAGACTCAGAGATCACAACAGCTTGCAATATATTTTTAACCTCATAAAGCCACTTTCTCACATACCAGCAAAGGCAGAAAACTCAGCCAAAATCTCTATAATGTAGATGAAAATAAAAAAAAAACCCTAGATGCTATCATATGAGGTATGTCCATAGCATGAAAAATTTCTACGAAAACGAATCCGAACCAGATTGACGGAATAGCGCGTGAACCAATTTCCTACTTTGTTTCTCTACAGTCACCTTGCTCTTCGTCACCTTGTCAACACGGGGCTACCTGTGTCACTAACTATAGAGATGGCTCATTCGGATGCCGCTGTGCAAAAGGCTACAAAGGAGAATATTGTGAAAAAGGTTAATAGTTTGGCATGGTTTTGTGACTGATATACACCCAACATGAAATACTGTAGTTCTTAAGTGACTGCTATGAATTTTTCTACTTAACCTTGGAGCTCGAAAATTTTCTAAAATAGCTGGCGAAAATATATAACTAACAAATATTTAATGCAATGAGGAACTGAATATATATTCTTTATTTTTACTTACTTTACCTCCGGAACCAATTATTATTAACTACGGTGGAAGGAGGGAGGAGGATTTGAGAAGATCATGTGATTTTTAGGGGGAAAGGAGGGGGAAACAGTAGTCGCCGACAGAGTTTAAAGGAGGGGACAATAGAAATTGACTGCCAATTTTAAAACTGCCAATGAGTGAGGATCATAAGAATTTTGCAGAGCCTTGACGGAGGGAGGAGGAGGGGGGAAGTATCAGGCTAATTTGATCGTGACCCCCCCCCCCCTCCTCCCTCGGAGGTAAATTATAACTCGCACCACAGTAATGTTTATCATCTCTTATTGCTCAAAGATTTTGCACTAAATGCAAATATCTACACTAAATATCCTAAACACCTTACTTTTGTTTTTTTCGTTACATTTAGTCATTGGTTCCTGCAAAGAAGCTTACAACCTTTTTAAGTAAGTGATACCAAATGATTATCTTTTCGAGCATAAAAAAGAGACCAAATTATGGATAAGTTTCGACGCCTAGAGGAGATTTTTCGCCGCAAACTAATATGATCACGAATGGATTTCTTTTCGTATCAAACAGGTCAAACGCCAGTCAACTGGTCACATTATACCTTGACTCTAAACCAATCACAGTTCTCTGTCAGATGGGGGATTTTGGATGCGGAGATGGAGGATGGACGCCTGTAATGAAGATTGACGGCCACCAGGTAACCCTTCTATAGTGGAATATTCTTGGCGGGGTTTTCTTGCGGGTGATGAAGCGCATGCAATAAATTTTCAGAAGCGTCGAAACTACGATAGAATCTAGGAACTTGCTCATGGTCTTCTCCCAGCCCCTGCTTGCGGAAATTCTTTTGGCATAAGTGCTACAATAGCCTAATACCTAAAAACGCAACAAACTGCCAATTAACCCGCCTGCAAATAGGGTTTAGATTTATGGCTTGTACGCTAACTGTATTGCTGAGTTCATGAGGGTCCTGCCTTTGGTGATGCATCGGGTTATTTACATTTAAGGATAAATTAAATCTTCTTAATTCTCTTTAGGAAACTTTTCACTATGACTCTCACTACTGGAGTGATAAAAACGAATACAACACCCTCGGCGGGAGGACTGGGTTTGACTCACAAGAGGCCAAGTTACCAACCTATTGGAACACATCTCTCTCCAAGATCTGTCTCGGTATGAAGATAAGTGGACAGCTCAGGTTTATTGTCATTAACAAGCAGGCGAACTCTCTACACGCACTGATCGCTGATGGGATAGGGCGCGCTTCTTCACTGGGTCGTAACGAATGGAAGAAGTTGATTGGTGCGCAGGGCTCTTTGCAACTGAACTGTAACAGGGAGGGCTTCAATGCTGTATGTTCTTCAAGTTATCATTCTAAAGCAAGAATTGGTTATGTAGCTAACGACCATAACCATTGTAACTCTTGTGACTCTAGAATTGGGTTTGGTACCGGAGGACATCCTTATAACTCCATTACGTGTGGAAACGTAGCAGCTCATTCCCCAGATAATGATAACAGACACATCAAAGCTATGGGATATATTTTGGTGCAGTAAACTCTTTCAATCCATGTATTACGTTAAAAAACTCACTAAGAATGGGGAACGGAAGGTGGGGCACTTAAAAGAGCCCTTTTCCATCTATCCATCCCCTCCTACTTCTCCCCTCAAACGCCAAAGTGAGAACTTGCCAAGCAGACTATAGATTGCTTGCCGTTTAGTTCGGCTTCTAAATTCATTTCCTTCCGATATGCGGCGAGTGCCGCAGACGAGAAGACACCTGAATAAGGTCTTCACCCGCATGGGTTCCTTTTGTACAACCATTTGAGCCCAATGTTTTACGGAAATTCAGTAGACCGGCTGCTAAAACCATTGTGATGTTTAAATCTTAAAAAATAAGCAAAGCCAGGATAACAGCACCAGAACATTTTCAGGCATTCGCTAAAAATTACCGCCAATAGGCATTTTCTGACCATGTCAAAAACCACCTCATGTCAGCCAACGAAATCTAGAGGATTATTTTGATATTTTGGTGTCGGCGAAACTGATAAGCAAGGTAAAATTAACAAATATGACATTATTCCTTCAAGTTGAGGCCAACCCTTGATGCCAACTCCAGCCGTTACTTTCCGACGCTTCTTTTAATATTTTTGAGCTCAGAATTAGTTGTAGCTGTACATAGATTTACAAGCATCCTTGATATATACGTACTTATAGACAAGAATATATACTCTCAATTGAAAAGGTTTTGTCAAAGAAAAAAGCAGAAATGAATGTAGGAAAAAGCCAAAGAGAAACTGTTTGGAGAAATCTAAATTCTAAGTATTCATGGTGGATACTGCACATGTGTGAAAAAATAAGTCAGACGATGGAAGAGAAGAAGTACCTCAACCTAACTCACACTTCAAAGCAAATGTTCTAAAACTGTCAAATTCCTTAGAAGGAAATTTTTATGCTGATCAAATCATATTGAGCTATTTCCGTTTTGCTTTCTGCATATTTCCTTGACAACCTTTTTGCAGTAAGTTGTCCTTCTATTCATGTTTATTCAACTATATAAGATAACTGAGATACAGTAGAACCTGTATTTGGTGGTCACCCTGTATTGAGAGGTCAGTTGTCAAAGTCTCGAATTTCTCTCCCCCTTAAACACCGCAATTTTCACCTCTATTAAGCGGTCACCTCTTCTAAGTGGAGGTGTACCAACCTATATCTAGTATCAATGGCCTGTTTTACCGCTCCCCACTTGTATTGAACGGTCAATGAAAAGCGGGACCATTCAAATAAAACTAGGAATAATCCTTCAAGTAATTTTTTAATCCATGTTCTCAGGGTATCCATGCTCTCAAGGTACAGGTCATTGATATTGTGTTTTTCAGTGGAATAATATTCAAATTCAGGATCATTAAGGTTTATACAGAAGACCTATAAATACTGAAATTAAGACACCAAATGGCGCTACATTCGCTCTTCAGTTAAGATTTTTCAGATCATTCTCGTCGTCGTAATTATGTGGTCACCGTTTTAGCCTCTTAACCCTTTCACTCCCTTGCGTGATTTATATTTCACTTCTCCCTATATTATCCATACATTTACTAGTAAAAAGGTAAAGAGAATACTCAAACTTATCAGGTAAAAGTTGTTACTAACACCAAATTCTTGTAAGTTATTTACAAGGAATTCAGGCTCAGCAAGGTTTATACAGAAGACCTATAAAGACTGAAATGTAAGACGGCAAATGGTGCTACATTCGCTCCTCAGTTAAGATTATTCAGATCATTATCGTTTAGAATGGAGGGCATGACGTCATAATTGTGTGATCACCGATTTACACTTTAACTCCCGCCAATGATTTACTTTTCTCTTTTTCCTGTAATATCCATACATTTTCCAGTAAACAGGTAATGAGAATACTCGAAACTTATCCAAGGTAAAATTTGTTAGCAAGATCTAACACCAAATTTTTGTTACTTATTTGTAAGAAAATCTGTGGCTGTAAAAGGGGAGAATTAACAATGGACTGACAACTGACCACGTGATTTCTACCCACCTCAAGAGCATGTACAAGTAATGGACTGGTAATTACATTATCGATAAGGCAATTAGCAACCGGTATTATATCGGCAAACCTGTGACACAAAGTACTTTATTCATTGCCAAGATGTATTTATCAAATTATCGGCATCATTCCGTATTTTTAGAAAGCTCCATGTGCCAAAAACTGTTTGAACGACAGGTATAAACGTGAAAATGAAAAGGGAAAGCGAAGGCAAGACAGAGACCTATGCTTGGTTCTTCATCAGTTTATTGCAGACTCTTTGAATCACCATTCGCACTGAACTTTGACTCTGTTATCTGCCTGTAATATCTTATATTGTCATACTACTTCTTAGAACAAAACAGGTATGAAGGGTATGCAACTGTCGGCTGATTTAAAAAGACGAGACACTTAAAAATACTGAAATTCTGTGCCTTTTAAAGATATTGTAACAAATATCATCCCCCCTCTAACGCCCCCATAAGGATCTAGGAAGCGCCCTCGCGTGTCTTTCACAGCAGCTGCATCTGTCTGGGTGAGTTCGCAGAGTCAAACGTGTAGCTCCCAAATTTGCATATTTACCTCAGCATTTAACGGAAGCACTAAACTATACTTAAGGAGACAGCAACTTTTATCGACATTGAGTTATCTTTTATGAAGAAAAAAAGAGAAACGAAGTCCTTAAGACTCCATACTGAAGCTAACAATAAATCATAAAGGACTGAGTCATGGAGGTTTATAGGGTAAAAAATTAATGCTTAAGTTGTTTGCACAACGTGTCAGTGAGGGTTCCCTTAATATAACTCATTCATTCTTCAACCAACCTCAGATTTTTATAGTTTATTTCAGCCTAAAAAACAGGTAAATTTTCTCACCTTCTCCGCTTGATTAATTTTCATATCAGTGATTATCTTAAATTTTCATTCTGATACAGTTTTCCACGCATACCACCAAATATATATTGTTAATAAAGAGTTGAGAAAAAATGTTACACTCAAGGCTCTCATCGTTATCCTCGTAATTTTCTTTCACCGTGGAAATGGCAGAGTAACTGAGTTTATCAAAATCGTCTGAAGAGTTCAAAATGGAGGTCTTCAGTCTACGCAGGGTGCTGCGGTGTGGAGACAAAAGCGGTCCCCTAGTGACGAGCCTGGTTGTTACACTAGTAAATCTATGTCAAACATTTTGCCGAGCAAGAAAATGGTTACTGTTCCTGTTTGTAAAACCATGTTTTAGTTCCATGGCAAACAACAACAACCAAAGGAGAAGAAAACAAGGACTATATCACACTTGGCTTGAAATCTTAAAAATTTCTTTCTTTTAAAAGGTTCTTTATATTTTAAGGCGGTTATGCCCCACAATGTTGTCCCTTTTTTTAGGAAACTGTCCCCTTCTTTCACTGTCAAGATGTAGTTATCAAATTATCGGCATCATGACATATTTTGATAAAGCTGTAAATTAGAACATTATGAGTCAAATACTGTTTGAACGACAGGTATAAACATAAAAGTGAAAAGGAAATGCGAAAATAAGACAGAAACCTATGCAGGGTTCTTCGTTGATTTATTCTAGACGCTTTGAATGATTACTGACCTTTGACTCTGTTGGCTGCCTGTAATATGTTATATTGTCATACTGTTTATTGAAATAAACAGAGTCTTACATATGCCTGAGGTAAAGACGAAAAAAAATCCAAACGAAACCAAAAGCACTTCACAAAATAAGCTATACATCATATTTATGTGACTAAACCAAATGTGACCTTGCGCGTTTGTTCTAACCTTTTTCACTTCTACACATCTACGCATTCTTTCCCTTAGAGTGAATGCAAATGGAGCTTTGAAAATTTCTTGAAAATAATTGCTTTCGGAAATCATGTGAAATTTACTTCATGAATGGAAATTTTGCAAGTCTACGGCCACGCTTGTAGGCACTGCAGACCTTTTGTTTCGTGGTCCCACACCAGTGACAAGGTTAACAGGTTAATGGTGGTCATTTATTCATCATGGCATCAAGTGGATATCATGCAGAGACCACGATTGGATCCAGAGTAGTTCATGCGTTTATTATTTCTCGGGTTCTTTATTAGTTCAAGAAACTAGTTAAGTTGGTGCAAATCACTCATGTAAAATCCTGGATCCACCCCTGGAGACACTATAAAGGCAATCACTGTGTAAGCACGATAACCAAAGAAATATTACACTAAAAGGAAGTCATTTACTAAACAAAGTAACACTCTTGGGTGAGGGAGGGGAGAAATCGGTTGTCTAACCAATCCTGCCAGACTGTGCCACCGTCGGTTGATTAAAAGATTAGAATAGTCTACTTTGAGAATGCCTTAAGTTGGGACCCTTAAACAATGAAATATTATTCCCTAGAGAGATATTAAAACGAACCTTCTTCAGAGCAAGTCCCCGTTAAGCCCAAATAAGGAATCTCAGAGGAGGTCTTACCTGAAAGAGTCGATCATGTAGCTCCTCTAGAGGTCAGTCAAATTCTTATTTAGGCTTTTTAAACCTTCTATTTCAAGCCCTCTAAAGTTTTTTTTTGTTCTCATCACCACCTTAGTTTCCTTATCCTTGGTGACATGATTGATATTTTGGAAGTTTTAAATGACGCAGAAATCTTATGAAACGCTCGTCGTGCAACGCTGGGAAAAATGAATAAAACAATTATGTATAATTTTTTATTCCTTCAAGTTCCCCTTCGTGGGGGTTTATAGTAAATCAAAATAAACTAATGAAAAGCATACAGGCAATATACAGCTCCAGTTACTAACTGCTTGTTTCAGAGGAAGTTGTTCTTATCTATCTTAATATAGTCACACTTCAAATTACTCCTAAATGAATTCCTGGAAAAGTAAGGCTGGAATATTTGAGACTTAGAAAACAGACTCAAGGTAAAGTGACACGAGGCAAAAATACATTTTATAAATTCACCATTGAAAACTGCCACGCTTTCTTCTTTATCTTAAAATGTAAGCAATGAGTAAGCTCATCCCCTGGGCTTTCCATCTCCCCTGTTAGGGGAAGGCTACACAATGTAAAACACTCTTCGCATTTTTGAGTACATTTTCCGGAACACTATCGAGCTCCAAAAAGTGTTGTTAGCAAGGATTTATTTATTTACTTATTTATTTATTCATTCGTTCAAACTTATGCTCTGATTGGTGCATCGATATAGGACAGGTTTCTATGTGGAGACAGGAGAGGTCCCCTGGCGATCCTACTTGTTACACTAGCTACTATTGACTGACCACCTTGCCAGATAACAAGACTGAGGTATTCCCCGTTTGTAAAGAGAGCACCACTGCTGACGCGGCTTGTGTTAGTTCGATGGTAAACAACAACAATACGAGGAAATGAGTACCATCCAATTTTTTCACAATTGATGGAACTGAAATTCACGGAAGCTGCTCGTGCGCACCCTAAAGATATTTTAGAGCATTTTCGTTTGGAATGGAGGACTTGAAGTCATGTGGTATCGATATTCTAGCTTCTTATAGAGCTGCTCTATACAATTGATGGAACTAAAATTCACGGAAGCTGCTCGTACGCTCCCTAAGGATATTTTAGAGCATTTTCTTTTGGGATGGAGGACTTGAAGTCATGTGATATCGATATCATAGCTTCTTATAGAGCTGCTCCATACACCTGCAGCGCTGATATCTTTTAATCGAAACACTTTTGAGCTGTAAAAGAAAGTTAAATAATGTTAGCGGGTTGGACGCCTATTTTATTACAAGCGAGTATCTTGACCCTTAAATTAAATGATTAGTAATTCGTTTTGCAGGTATTTTTGCTGTAAAAGTAGGTATCAATATAAGTGAAAAACATGCAATGTGAATGCATGATCCTGAGAAATAAACACTGATCTTCTTGTAAGAGGGCTCCGAGTACATTGTGGTGCAAATTTAGAAACCAGTTTTCAGGAGTAAGAGCGGGAAACACATTTTCGACTACTGTTGGTCAATCAAATTCTCCTTGTCAGCACCAGAGGAAATGTAAAGAAGGCGGTGTGGACGGAAAATGAATACCAATGTTAGGGGGTGAGGGGTAAATGAAAACATTAAGCTTTTCAGTTGTTATGATCTTCACTGAATTCATTTAAGGGTGGCCTAATTAAAGAAGTTGACATTTCACTATTTTTGTGGTTTTTCTAGATGTATCACAGGGTGTATTTAACGAACAGATAGTATAGCAGACCTGTTTCCCAGCAGAATCATTTGTTAAAGTCTCAACTGAGCCCACGATAACGTATAACTGCATAATAAAAAAAATAAAATTAGAAGATCCTTGCAGCTAAGAACACTACTGAAACTAGTAGTTGTAAGTAGGACCTGAAAAAAATTTCAGGCCCGTACGGGATTTGAACCCATGACCTCTGCGATACCGGTGCAGCGCTCTACCAATTGAGCTAACAAGCCAACTGGGAGCTGGTCAATGAATTGGGTACAAGTAAACATCCGAGTGAATGAAGATTTTAGATATATGAAAATTCACATATTTGCACTGCGGTGGAAAGATGAAATTAGAAGATCCTCGCAGCTAAGAACACTACTGAAACTAGTAGTTGTAAGTAGGACCTAAAAAAAATTTCAGGCCCGTACGGGATTTGAACCCATGACCTCTGCGATACCGGTGCAGCGCTCTACCAATTGAGCTAACAAGCCAACTGGGAGCTGGTCAATGAATTGGGTACAAATAAACATCCGAGTGAACAAAGTTCATTTCATCGCTCAATTGCTATACGTCTTGAAGATGAATGTCTGTTCGTTTTATTGATCTCGACATTACTTATGGTTATTCCTTTTACCGTTAAATCTTCGATACGACTATGTTCTAGTCGTATGCTTTGGATTTTTTCAGAGTCTGTGCTTCTATCTGCCTGAAATATTTACAGGTCATAACGCCACGTTTTAAAATTTTATGAATTTGATTATATATTGAATTTTTCAGGCCCTGGGGCGACGATTAAATTGTTAAATAGTTGCGAACGTAATTCTAAGACAAGTTTCTATGAACATTGTCGACGGCAGCCTCAATGCGCGATGTCAAAGAAAATCATAAGAAAAAAAATTGAAAAGAAAATTCTTCATAAAAAACAACCTGCGACTGAAACAAACGTCTCCGCCATCCTTTGTCGCACATGGACTCATTCTACCCTAAAAATCACTTCAGGGAAAACAAAACTTAATGAAGAACTAGCACACGAACTACCAACCCTCGATAATTGATCTTCATGAAATGGCTCAGCAGGTGTAAACAGCTTATCAAAATGGTCAGTTTTTCATTCCTTTTCAGTATTCCGTTTGCTTTCCTTAGTTAGGCATACTTGCCTTTGTAACTGAATTAAAACAACACCAAGACGGAACCTAATGAATATTCCTATCATTAATTCAGGTTTTGTTTTTGAATTTTTGACGAGGAAACAAAAGAAGAATGGTCAGATTTGTCGCCAAATTAGTGCTAAGCTCGCTGCCGGTTGACGCTAAAACGTTTGTGTCAGAAAATCCGCGGAAAACTACGGTTTTTCCAATGATTAATGTAGTGTGAACATTTAACAACATGATGAGAAGAAGGTGCCGGAGTCAAGTTCGTAAATAAGCCTTTGTTGGTAACTTATTGTATTTGCATTGATTTAAGCTCTCCAAAGAAATCGTGCTGGCTCCGCTTTTTACATACGCAATTAGATGAAACCCTTGCAGAAAAAAATTGTAAAGTACGGAAAACAACCTTATCTATTCTTTAAACAACAACGGAAGTTGGAACACCTTAGCATAGACGATGGTGTAGTACGAACTACTAACCTGAAGAATATTTGCTCTCTTTGGTAGTTATCATATCGAACAGGAATTAGTTTTCTTTGACAAATTCATGTTAGCATATCCGTACTCGGGTAATAAACCGTTCAAAAGTAAGCAGGGGACGATGCTTTGGCTATGGGCGAATTTAAAATCAATAAACATGAAGCGGATTGAAGTAAGAAACCTTAAAATGTCTAGAACGAAAGGTTTTAGAGACCTCGCTTCCTATCCACTTCAGACATCGTATGACACAAGTATATTCAATTTTGGCAGAGAAACATCAATTATCTGAAGAATTGCTGCGTTGAGATACAGCCGAATCCCGATGTCTTGCTCCATCTACCAGAACTATTTTTTATTTCATTTGTTTGGTCAAGGTCTCCATCACTGGGGACTAGAAATTTTTAATTTTGTATCCTATGACCCTCCTATTACAACTAGGATTTTACAAGGTAAAGAGGTCTATGTAAAAATATCTGTTTTACCACTCACTGAATGAGCTCGAAGACACGCTAAAGGGTGATGTGAGCCCGCGATTTATCCTGGAAATGGTTGCTGGGAAGCATGAACTATGTTTTTTACGTCATGCTGACGTGGCAAGCAAAAGCCCTAGGTGTTTGTTCAAGAACGAAATGCTTGATACTTAGTTCGTCAAGGAATGTAAGTACTGCACACAAGCACAATCACGCTCACAATCGGACAATTTTTTTCTTCCAGTAATTTTTTTTCCGCTCTTTTCCATTGATATATCAACTGCCTTTGCCTCAAGGAAAACTAGAAACTATTTGTACTCTTTAAATTGTCCAAAGCAATAACGCTCTTTAACTACTCAGCTGAGAGGATCTAGAGTTTCACCCGATATTTACACTTTCAAATACAATTATTTAAACCGTAAGAATGCCAATGAAATGTCTTTGTTGGTGGCGGATTGACGTTAAGCAACCAGTTTATTATGCTGGGGTAGTCTCTCATATACCGGGTTCTGAAATAGCTAGTAATTGAAATATAGATGTGGCAGAAGGGTAAGGAGAGAGGGTACAAGCTGGTACAGAGGACCAGTGGAACAGCGATTTGCTACCACACATTCATTTGAAAACAATTTTCTGCTAACAACCAAAGTGATTTGAGAGTGGGAAAAGAGACGATTAATAAGTTTTTAATCGGCTTGATTTGCTTTAAAATACTTTGCTTGAAAATAATGCCTAGCTGGAAAAACAAAATTTAATTATATGAAGAATGGCAACGAAGCTAAGGATGCTCTTGGTGACTCACGAAAGCGTTACCGAGCCCGTGGCAGAGATAAGAAAGTACCGCGCTAAGAACCAAGATTGCAAGATTCGTTACCGTGCCCTTTGAGAAAAAAAAAAATATTTAGATCAACTCACTCTTTCGAAGTTACTTCGGAAAGACAGGGGATGTGTTCAACGTTTTTCAATCGACGCCGATGTTAGTCGTAGTCATTTTACTTCAATGTTGTTTGTAGAGGAAGTCAAGAATATCTATCGACTCACGTGCACATAAATTGTTTCTGCTTGTTAAATCCTTTGTCTCACGACTTAAGGGCCTTGTATTCATTGGCACGGTGCAATTCTTGAATTTCCCTGTTACATGCTTTCGGTTTCCTGCGTAAAACCTGTTGAGCCTGTCTTTTCGCGTGTGTGTCCCATAAGGCGTCTACTGAAATTTTTTATCGATCGTTCGTCTTTGGTTCCTTGCCGATACAAAGAATGCAATTAGCCGAGTTGTTTCCTCACCACCATCGTTTTTGTAAGCGATGGAGCGCGAAGTGCGCACGGAAGAGCAAACCTACAGCTAGGGGGAAAAAGTAAAATCCTCTGAGGCTCTTCATTCACTCGCGTTATTGATGGTGACTTTACAGAAAACTGAAGATTGCTAACAAACTAAATGTTTTCAGCAGAACCTCTCAGCCATGCTCGCATTATTTCCTCTTTGTTTGGCAGATCGTAAGCATAAACTCTTTTGGTTCGACACGCGCGAGCAGGAGCAGAAAACAAGGTTAAATCTTGTTCTCAGTGTAACCCGGAATCCTAAAGAGTAAAGTCACTGTTTGCACATCTAAAACCAATTTATTGTGATTTAGCATAGACATTTCTAGTTGTTCATTTGCAGCTCGTTTCTATATTTCTTATATCCATGTTGCATCTTGATTTATTCACTGGCACCTAAGTGTTTTTTATTCATTTGCAGTCCGTATCAATCTTGTCCATCCTTACTCGTCCTTTTCCCCTCTGGTTACTTGTCATCTCTTTTAATGTTTTTCTATCTTACCGAACTTATACTTTGTAGCCATTTGAAGTCTTCTCCAGTCTGGGTCATCCATCTTCCTTCTTGGTTTATCATTACTTCTATTTTATCAAACTATTATTCTGAAGTAATTTACAATCCTTGTCAATCTCGCTCATCCATAGTCATCCTTGTTGCTTTTGGATTTCATTGTCGCCTAGCTCTTTTGTGTCTGCGTGTCTTACTAAACAGAAATTTGGTAGATTCCCTCGAATTATAGAAAGTTTTTCGAAGCACAAAATCTGACACTGCATGTCTCGATACAACTTCCTTGAGTTGCAAGAATTTTGCAAGTCTAAAAAGTGTGCTCTTGTAAACCTAACCTACACTCCCAAAAAAGGGCTGTGATAGATATCTACACTTAAGGAAGTTACCTCCGCCGTTCTCGTGACAGAGATACGGAAAACGCCAAATATTCCCCAAGCCTACAGCATAACCGATACATGACGCTATGAAATCACTTTTCGATGTCCATTTTTCGCGCTCTTCATCATGGCTCGCATCGGATCTTTCGCCCATCATTATAACAACAGGTTTGGACCTTGATCGTCATTTGTTCAACTTCTTACGTTATGTTTTAAATCAGCTTCCCAAATTCAAGCTCACATCTCCAAATGAATCTTCTTCCTTACTGACGGAAACCAAAGTGAGAAGTGACTATGATGTCATAGAAAGTAATGAAGCAATCAGTTGCTGACGTCATTGATAAGCTGATTGTTATGGAGGGAAATTGAGTATAATTGACCAACAACCCGAACTCTCTCTTGATTGAGCAGCTATGTGATCAAACTGCTTCTTTATTTCATTAACGAGCTCAAAATGACTGACCTTCATTTCTTAATCTGCTTCCTCGCATGACACTTTCGTATCCGCCACTTGGTAAAGTTTACAAACTCAAAACAATATATGTGCGCGCGCTCTGCCATATCGTTTCACCGCCAGTGCCATACCAGTTCAGTCGTCTTCTTTACAATCCCTATCAACACGTATCTGCTACGCTTTAAGAGCCTTAATAAGCATGGAACTACAAACATAAAAAATCAAAATCCGAATAAACTAAGCCAGTCAAATAATTAAATTATTTTTAATAATTTGAATGTTACCTACCCGGCACAACCTCATGACTTATCAAGTATATGAACTTTTATAGTTTGCTAGGCGATTGTTGATATGCACTTGTTTGTGATTGAACTTTTGTTCCATTTGCACGATTTTACAAAAATGATGACATTAGAAACCTAGATCCAAAGAAATCCCATCTTGTCAATTTACAGCAATTAACAACTGAGAACAGGATCGAGTCTGAACGGCTTTTTTAATTTTGATGTGACTAGAAAAATCTCCAAGTAGTGGTATCATTAGTAGAGGATGCCTGTGCACGCATTGCACGCACATTTCTTGGCCTCAATTTGAATAACAACAGTTTGAGCAAGGTAGTCGATACACACGACCTTATCTCAGCTTGGTTGTTGTTGCGGTATGTGCATTAGCATCTTTTTACAAGGTAGTTTTTTTTCTTTGTTTTCGTTATAACTTCATTTCTTTAGGTCAAAAGAATCGGTAACCGGAAGTCATGTTATTGATAAAATTAAACCCAGTTAATATTTCAAAGATTATCATAATAGCTTAGGCCTAACAACTTTGATCTTTAATGAATACAGACGCTGCAGAAGCGTGTGGCTTACTATATGCCTTTGCAAGTGGAAACCTACCTCTCAGAAGATGCACGAACTACCAAGCTTAAGGTCACAAGGGACTCATACGCTTAAACACCCTTCATTATGCACATTTTGTACCTTGCACGTTTAGTTTTAGTTCAGTTGGCGTCCAAGTTCAAGTTGTGCCGTTTCTTTTAAATGAAAAACACCGGAAAGGTTTGTCTGTTTTGCTTCTAGATTTTGTACTTTTAGCTTTTGCATTCTATTGTATCTGCAACATGGGTTCTTTCTTTTTAACCGGCAGATTGAATGTATGGTCGGTGGACTGTTGAAGAATGGAGTAAAATTCGTGTCCTCGAATTCGTTTGTGTGCAGATATTATCTCAGCCTGAGTACTTTTCTGAACAGGTTCCCATTGCACATAATAAGGAGAGAGGACCGTGTATTCCCTTATTACACGTCGTTTCCCATGAATTTCTTAAAGGAGAGTCAGAGAGCAAAGGAAAAAAAAGTACTCACACACTGCCGCTGAGGAAAACGTCTGAG
Organism: Pocillopora damicornis; assembly: GCF_964200805.1. NCBI lineage: Eukaryota > Metazoa > Cnidaria > Anthozoa > Scleractinia > Pocilloporidae > Pocillopora > Pocillopora damicornis. The sequence goes on along the minus strand of NC_142679.1, from coordinate 8,324,947 downwards.
AAAGAAACAGAAAATCAAAATTATCAATAGTTGTTGCAAATTCTAGCCAGGTGAGTTTACTATGGTGTGGTAATTTTCACAAAGAACGATCAACTAAAACGGCTTTGGAATAACTCACAAAATCTTAAAATCACACCCCCACGAGGTAAGACAAAAATTTAATTATTTCCGATTTGTGGCATTTAGCATTTCCACATTCAGTGGGAGGGTCCCCAGTAGGTTTTTTGGGATCCGGTATTGGGCTTATTCGAAGGCCGGGATCCGGGAATTTAGAGTAAGAAGGGAGCGAGGTGCGGGATTTTTATCATGAACGGGACACGGGAATCGGCGAATTTGATGAACGGGATTTAGGAAATCACTTGAACGAACCGATAACGGGATGTCTGTTAATGATAATTTTTGAAGAAAGTGATCTACTGAGTCCATGAAAAGCATCTGCCGTACAGGTTCCCTTGCATTCAAGGGCGGCCAGGCTGGTCAGCGACACCTTTCAGTTATTACGCGGGAATGAAAATTCTACTAGCAGCGAAGTTGCTGATTTACCAAAAGTCCTCAATGGCCCACAGGGTAACGTGGTATCTGACTGCTGTGTCAACTGAAATGCTTAACGGCCTTGAAAATCTTCAGCAAGTCTCAGAATTATACCGATATGACGCTTTTAACCTGTTGAGTTGCATGACCATAGACGTGGAGAATATTCACTTGGTAGTGCACCACAAAGATCTACTTTTCAAGGTAATAGATTACCCTAGAAACTTTACAAATCCAGTCACGGAGGGCTTAAAGAGAGCAACCCATTGGGTGGCGTACTATTTTACAAATTTAAATTCTTGATATGCTATACCCGAACGTGCCATAATCCTATTGGGCATACAGTGGAAACGAAGCTCTATATAACGAGGTCCTCGGTATAACTAACGATACTCTCAGAGTTGGTTGGTGTAAAGTATTCATGGGCCAAGTGATCACTCTCATTCCTCTTGTTGAACTGTCTTTTATTCAACATTCACGAGTCGACTGTAGAACTGAGGTTTAGGTAAATTGCCTGGAGCAGCTAGTAGTATAATGTCGTCGATGTATATACTAAATGTTCTATTCTTTTCACACATTGTTTACAGGGAGAAGAGACCTAAAACATTATGTTGCCAATAATCCCGAGTTATGTTGAAAATCGATTGACAGAAAGAAATGAAGATACTTATGATTCGAGCAACCCTGTTTCAACCAAATCAAATGTTAACTTTAATTAAGGTAAATAAACTGGCGCTTCTAATAGTCTTATTACATGCGGGGACATGTGAGTGTCTGATTGACACCCGCCCCTTTAAAAATCAAATGTAAACTTTAATTAAGGTAAATAAACTGGCGCATCTTAGGATCTCCCAACTGGTCCGTTAAGGTAGCTGCATAGTTTCAACAACCGCCGAGCTGAAATCTTCTTGCTGTTGAAGTCTTCCCCCCAGTGATTGAAGACACGTTCCTGGAGTTGCTGGTATTTCTTTCGCTGGATCCTGAACAGCTTCCCGTCGGAGACCAGTCGGATTTGGATGGACACTGGGCGAGATTCTTCATTTAACAGCTCCACTAACAGGTAGAACGGAAGGTGCACCTTGTTGCCTGATCTTCTGTTTAAGCTGTGGTGCCACCCCTCGATGCTGGCTCTAGTCCAAGCTCTTGTGTTTATAATATTGAAAAAGAAAGAAACAAAATAGGTTAGTACATAATCAGTCACATAACGTAGCTTTTTCTGTTTGTTTGTCTGTTTTTTTTTTTCTCCGTTAGTGTGTATGCTTTTAGTGTTTGTTATCTTAACTCTTTTAGTGCTTTTGTTACTAGGTTGATAGTAAATGATACGTACCTTTCTCCATAAAGCCTGAGTCCAGTGAAACAGGCAACCTTGAAAGGCAACGTCTGGCAGCAGCTCCCTAAAGACGGTCCATACGGCTCGTTCGAAGTCCAACGTTACTTTGCGGACTGAAATTGATGACGGAAGCAGATCCAGTATTTCCTTAAGGACTGCACGGTAATCCTTCTTCTTTTTCCAGACATAAGCACGAACACGAGGGGGATCTGCTTTGCCTGCTCGCCGCTTCGGACAAACGCGTTGATTGTAAACAGCTGGCCCGGGCCAACTGATGCAGTTGCTCCTCTGTTGCAAAAACCAAGTGGCGTTTGCGTCTGGTCTGAACGTCGGCCTTGAGGAAATCAGATGGTATGCAATCTTCTGAAAGTTCGAACTGCAGGTCTGTCTTCTGCAGGACTGTCTTCGACAAGAGGTAAGTCACTAAGATTTATCAAAACTCGCAAGAAACGCATCAGTCTCAACAGCACGAGGCCAAAACAACCTGTGATCGTCGTTTATTACAACAATGCATTCTACTTCTTGTTGATTAAGTAATGGTAACGTAACTCCATATAGACATTAAAGCACACGTTATTTACAGTAATCGTTCCGATCTCACAATGCTGGTAAGCGCGACGTCACACCACCCAAAAATAAAACAAAACAAAACATATATTAACCATCCCTTGATATAACGAACATTTTGGTTGTTTTTCCACAAATTCGTTAAATCGAGGTTTTCGATATAACAAATTAATTTCCACAGTCTATTGACACTTAGCGAAATCGAGGTTCCGCTGAACTAGTAATTTAACTGTTACCACCTGTATCAATGGCACCACAGAGCATACAGACAATGACAGAATGGGCGAAACTTTACATTTGAGCGAACTTGAAACTTGAGCGCTCTTTCAGATAGGAAACAACGAAGGCAATAGTTTGAACTCCCCGTCGTACTTCTATCAGAGAGAAATTCAGCCGGGCGAACTGGGCAGCCTCGAACGCTCAGACTTCGAGGAGCAGCAAGAAAACAGCGGGAAACAAGGCGAAGAGGAAGATGGAATGTTAGAGAGCGATTCCCCAAATGATGATGGTTACACTCCTTCCCTGGAACGAGAGCTGATTTTTACCTCGGAAGAGGTTCCCGCTTCTGAAGAAGTATTCACTTCAACAGCAGAATTAGGTACAGTTGATTTTTCATTTACATTTTTACATTTACCATATTACGAGCATTCCCTCTCTACAAGGCTTATATGCTCGGACTCAGTCAGTTTCGTAAAGGTTCTTAATGTTTCAGCTCACAGACCCCACTGTTAAAAACATTAAGACTAGGGGTTGTGGCTAGTGTGGCGGGCAAACTGTTCCACTGCTTTATAGTTCTAGGTAAAAAGTTGTACTGAAGATAGGTTTTCTTTTCGTATGGAATTCCAAAGGATTTGGCGTGACTATTTCCAGAGTGTCTCATAAGTGGTATAAGTTCTTTAGAAAGATCAACTTCAACTAGACGCATACTCGATTTGTGGTTGAACAAGAGTCTTGTATGCATTAGCTTTGATGTGTTTCTGGTGAATTTGTAGGTTTCGTCTGAGAAAACCTATGGATAAATTAGCTCTCTTAACTATAGAGCGTATATGTTCGTTCCAAGACATCTTATGGTGTACAGTGACGCCAAGATATTTAACTGCATCTTTGTCTTTAAGGATTTGGTTGTGTAGGATGTAATCATGGGTGAGGGGTTCCTGTACCGTATGACTCTTGGCACATTACACTTGTCCAGGTGGAAGGACATCTGTGATCTATTTTCCCATTCTTCAAGAAGTTGAGATCTTTTTGTAAGATTGCAGCATCGGTTTCGTTAGTCACAGCCATATACAAAATAGTGCTGTCTGCAAATAGTCGAACTTTAGACTGTAATTTAGCTGTGAGATCATTTATAAATACTAAAAATAGTATAGGTCCAATCAAGGATCCTTGAGGTACGCCGCTTGTTACCGAAACCCATGAGGATATTTTCCCTTCGCATACTGCTCTTCGTTGATGCAAGAAACTCTCTATCCACTGATTGATAGAACTATTGATGCCATACCCTCTGAGTTTGCGTATTAACTTCTTATGGGATACCTTATCAAAGGCCTTCGCAAAGTCCATAACTATAACATCTGTTTGGCTATTGTCGCGGAGGTTCTTGTATAGATCTTGGACAAATGTAAGAAGCTGGGTTTCGTTTGAGCGCTTTGCTCTAAATCCATGTTGTAGCATGTATAGTATGTTGTTACATTCCAGGTGTTTCATTATGTGTTTTGTTACTATGTGTTCCATTATCTTTCATGCAATACAAGTAAGTGAAATGGGACGATAATTTTCTGCATTGTAACGTTTACCTTTCTTAAAGATGGGAGCAACATTTGCCTTCCTCCAGTCTTCGAACACCTCACCAGAGTGTAGTGATTTGTTAAAGACAGCTGTAAGTATCGAAACAACAGCCGTGGCAAGCTGTATCAACACCCTCTGATGAATTTGATCGGGTCCCATAGATCTATTTGGATTGAGGTTTTCGAGTAGTTATTGTACACCATCTGATGTAATACGTAGTTCATCAATATCAGGGTAAGACCTATCTGTTTCGGTGACAGGAGGTTCTGGTTCATCATGTGTTGGATCTGGGAAAACAGACTTAAATTGTTCATTTAAGATTTCTGCTTTGTCCTTGGGTTTGTCCCATAACGTTCCTTTGTATTTCAGTGGGGCTACGCCGACTGAGTTTGTTTTTCTGTGATTGATGAAGGACCACAGTTTTTTATTGCCTCTATTTGGCTCATCTGATGTTTCAGGGAGGATGTTGGTTTCCACATAATTCCAATAGGCAGCTATAGTTTCCCTTCTTATCTTGTGTTTTAGATTACGTAGTTGTTCTTAATACTCTCCTTGTTTTTCTTTCTAGCTTGTGTGTTCTTGCGGTATAACCTATCTGTTGACCTTAGAAGTTTACATATCTTGGCAGAAATCCATGGGGGCCTATTACGTGAGGAACAGCATTTGTGCGGTACGTGTTTCTCAATAGCTGCATGCAGATCAGATTTGAATTTATTCCATAGACCATCAGTAGTTTCAGAATTAGTATGCTCTTGAATATATTGATTCGTGGTGTTAATTTGGCTAGCAATTCCTTTCCAATCAGCTTTCCTATAAAGGGGAATCTTACCCTCAGCCTGATCCTATCTTTTGGGTTTAATATCAATTTCTGCAAAAACTGTATTATGATCTGAGATCACTGGAAGTGTCTCAGTTCTGTTCACAAGTGTGAGGTTATTAACAGCTATGAGGTCTGGAGTGTTCTCGCCTCTCGTTAGTTGATCAACAATCTGCGACATTCCATGGTCGGCGACCATGTCAATAAATAAATTGTGCTGAGCCGGAGAAGGGCAGTTTGGTTTAATATTGGTAGAAGGCCATTCAACGCCCGGTAGGTTCACGTCTTCAGCTAGCCAAATATGACAGTTCTTTGGAAGTCTGGTGAGGGACTCGTCCAGTTGGGCCAGGCTCTCAGCATCAGATGCATATAGTCGATAATATGATCCAATAAGCAAAGGCTTACACGATTTCATTTCAATCTTTGCCCTTAAGATTTCACATTGCGTTTCTGCAGATTTGTATCTTTGATTTCAGATTTGTACTAACCAGATCTTTGTTGATAGCTATAAATACTCCATCTCCTCTCTGTCCCGTTTCTCTGTCTATGCGATATATTGTATAGCCAGGTGGAAAGATCTCATTATCCTTTGTTAGCCATGATTCAGTCCCGGTAACAATGTCGCAGCCAATACTGTCTAGAATTGAAGCGAATGCTTCACTGTTCTTAAGGGCAGATTGACAATTTATGTTAAGTATCCTGGTTGGTTTACCACTGGGAGCTATTGTTTGCAGGTTATGGTGTAGCTGAGTCGGGGACGAGCTTGCCAGTGGAGAACCGAGAGAGAGCAAGGGATTGTTACGGTTATCTCCATCTCTAGTTGAAATTAGCAAGGAATCAGGGGAGTTTGTTGGTGATGAATGAAGGTCAAACAATGTGGTACTGTGATTAGGCAGAGGGCATTCCGAGCATTTCCATGTGTCTTTATTTAGTTCTTGCTCATGCTCAACAGAGCACATGTTTTGGCAACCTATATAGTACCATTGTTGACAGTTAGAGTTTTCACATCTAATGCCTTTTTGTCTCCATGACACTGATCTGTTACAAATACCACAAGGATATTCTCTTTGTCTGGTAGCCTGATCTTTTGGCTCGTTAGTACGTAGAGTGGTTTCGGCCTGAGCTGCAAGTGGTGAATAAAATCCAGGTGAATTAAATAAGTCAAGCAAAGAATTACATGATACAGATGAGTCGTTGGCAGTGTTACAGTCGCAGCATATCCATACACATGATGAGGTTCCGAGGGTTTCATAAGTTTGGTCGCCAATAGTATAGCAGCGAGTATGAAAGCATCGATCACAGTTGTCACACTGAATGCCTCGTTGATTTCGCTTAACAGGTTTAGAGCAAAGCCCACAAGGAAACTTCTATTGAGGCCCTGGATTTGAACTAACATCACCAGCCAGTGAGAGTAAACTGAGTAGCAGTTGACGAGGAGAGCTCAGAGTTTGAATCCGAGATGGCGCCTGCTTGGCTAATTCGTGGACAAGCTCGGAAGGCCTCCAAACCTATGGATATTGGTCTAGTTAAGTTTATTAAAGCAGACCAGTCGGTAGATTTGACGCATTTGGAAGATGATATACCAAAATTATTGAATTTAAGGTGGAAAAACAATGCTAATATAAGAAATTTGATCGCATTAGAAAATTTTGCTCCCGCCATGATCGACGACCGCTGACCAACTTTATTTCCAATCTTTATTTCCCTTGTTATGGAACTATGGGATTGCCGTCACCTTTTGTGGTTTTTATGCACTTTTTGACATTTCTATTCGTTTCTTTAATACTGACTTGTCTTAACCTGTACGTTTGTCCGTGATCGGAGTTAAACGGAAGGAAGGCGTTACCTTGACTAGCGTGCGATACTCGTGCAAAACTTTTAAAACTTCGAAAATGAACGATATCGTCATTTTGGTGAAAAGAGATAAACTTACGCCTTACGGCGACCGTAGACTTCCACGGATCAACGCTGGTTGAGCAAATCATCACCTACTGAATAGGCCCTCTTACGTTGAATGGACTAAGACAACATTTAATGATTGAAATTAGCCAGTATAAACCTTCGGAACCGCGGAATTGAGAGAAAAATTTTAGTTGGGATCACGGGATTGAAGAACCTTATCAGGGACCCTCTTCAGTCACCATTTGAACGCTCCGCAAGATTTTTTCAATCACAGCCCACGGAAACGTCTGTTTTCGTGGTTGAATGGGAGTAATCGTCAATCTTTTGACTGTCAGACACTTTAATTAATAATCTACGCAATTCTCTCTTCTCTGTTCGCTTTTAAATGCCAAGGAGATTCACTGTAAGTAAATCCAAATGAGTGTTAATTAACAATTGGTTCATGCTTTAGCGTGCACTATCGAGTTATGAAGCACGTGGGAAGTTTGGAGAGCACGAAAGAAGCGTAAGAGTTGCCCGAGGCAATAGCCGAGGGCAGTTCTAGCTTCTTGATTGCTCTCCAAACCTCCCACGTGCTCCATAACTCGATAGTGCTCAGCTAAAAGCATGAACCAACTGTTTTATACCATACCCGGTTGGAATTGTGCATCAAATCCGACGCGAAAAACGGACAACAATATCAGAAGTGATTGTTCACGGTAAGCGAAATATTAAGCAAAATAGGAATTGGTTTTATTTCAAATTTTCTGTTGAAAGTTTTAGTTTATTTAAATACAAAATTCTTTATTTTTAAAAATAACAATGGCCGCTTGCGCGAAAAAAAATTTCTGGCGAAGCGATTTGCTCACGTTATCAGTGTGCACTATCGGGATTTTGAGCACGCTTACGTATACTGAATTAGATTGTGTGGCTCTGCTAGCTTTGTTATAAAAAAATTTTTTAAAGTTTTGATAGTTAAAATGTTTGTTCCCTCTAATGGTGCCTCAAAATCTTTTCTTTCTTCCTCCGTGAAACTGACGTTGAATGAGGCAACTTCACTGAACTCGAGGGAACTATTGCAGATTCCATTCACTGAATTTCTTCAGATTCTAAAACGCAATTTATGGGCTGAGATCAACGCTATGAGTAGTAGTAAAGAGCGAAGGAGAGATCAAGTTAAGAAAAGGACAGAGGAAAACTGGTTCAAAATGAACTCAAAATGACATGACCTTTTGAATGTGTTATTTTTTTTAAGGATTACAATGAATAAAGCATTCTTCCCTTGCAAGCCGTTATGTTTACGTGCTGTCAACTTGCCTACTGAGCGCGCGAGAGGAAAAACATGACTTTCAGGAAATTGTCTTCGACAAGAGGTAAGGCCCTTAGATTTATCAAAATTCGCAGGAAACGCATCAGTCTCAACAGCACGAGGCCAAAACAACTTGTGATTGTCGCTTATTACGACAACGCACTCTACTTCTTGTTGATTAAGTAATGGTGACAGTAATTCATGTGGTCCAATTCGGTCTGTAATCATTCGCGTGATTACAAAATCGGACTTCAGCCAGTGCCCATGCTCCTTGCGTAACTGATCGACTCGATCTAAGATGGCGGAATATTTGAGCCGACTAGGACAAGGAAAGCAATATATATCATCGTCCTAAACCAGATGAGCCCACGGCATATCAGTGGCATCTTGTATGAGTATCCGCATGTTACAACGTGACTTCCGCTTATTCTTGTGGAAGCGTATTTACAGTGTACCCATGGAATAGGAAGTTCGCGTAGTGCGTTTGAGCCAGTTTCTGGCAGATTTGAACAGAAAAGCGTGTCTTCTGTTTGAATGTAATGACATTTTGATCGATGGCACTGTTAACGAAATGTTTGGCTGGTTCGTAAGTTGTCGACCTGGTTTCGGTCGATCTGATTGATTGACAACACCTAGGGCAATACATATCATCGTCCCCAACCAGACGAGCCCATGACACGTCAGCGGAATCGTAGCGGGAGTCTTCTATTTTTCTGCTCGTTTCCGGCGAATCAAGAGACCGTGACCTGTGTGACTGACGATAAAGCTTTGTGTTCTTCAATATTTTATTGCGAAAGTATTCTTCCCATAACTTGTACAAACAAATTTCTGTCTAGATCACATAAAAAAGATCTAGCCTGTTATAAAGGCGTTAAAAGGAGGATCGACACTTGAATATGCCGGCCTAATAGTTTCGGTCGATGTTATCCTCTGACCTCGCTATCATCGACCAAAAGCAGATTCAGGTCAAAGATCATTTGCATAACTTTGCACTGTAAAATCTTTCGATTGGAACAAACACACAGTTCTTTTCTGTTTGTAATAAATTATCTTTACGTTTTATTTGACCATGATCTCTTGGTTTTTGTTCAACATCTTATTTGCTACTAATAAATATATTTGCCAAGGGGTGGTCCAGTTAATTTTTAACACTCACGCATTTATGTTTTGCGGCTCGCGGGTAAATATTGGCGGGAAATCTAAATGTTTGGTAGAAGAACAAACATGGCTGATAAGAGTACACCTTGGGCTTCAAGATGGACCGTACAGTTTGACCCTTATTCCGGGTATGTTAACGATGAAAGCAGCGCTGACGAACTCATAAAACAGTACGAGATAGCTACGACGACACGCTTCACTGTATTTAAACAAACAGGAGGATTTTCAAATTGCAGTAGGCTGGGTAAGTAAGCTCACATGTAAAGATTTACAAAACAAACCATACTGACAGTAAAGTAAAGTGAAGTATAACTTTATTTAGACACTATAGGTATTTAAAGCCAGGGGCGTGTGAGATCTTGTTATTAACATGAAATATAGATAAATCAAAATAAAAAAAGGGATTTAACTTTTTTCCAATAATTATTGATATCTTAAGAATACATGTACACATCATTATTCTTCGGTTTACACTCGTCAGTTAGACTTTCAAAATTAAAATGTAATTAAAATTCAACTTAGCTTCAAGTGTCAATTTACTGTGAGCCTGCAGCAAGAGTTGGCAAGAAATGCTTAATTAATTAAGATTAAGCTTAAAGTGTCAAAACCCTACTCAGTGCTATTGACACACAGCTGCCAGCATCCCCATCCATTACACCAGTCCTTGGGCTACATCTGGGTGGGGCAGGCTTGATTTTCAGGCCCTCCATTTTAAGCACCCATGTGTATATATGTAGGTATGTGTTTGTGTACATGTATCGTATTGCTAACTTAGCTCGGTTCCCCTTCTCACGTAAAAACGTAGGAGTAAAAGAAAATGTAGATAAAAATGCTAAGAACCACTGTATACAATAGGCTGACTCACAGGAGATGACAGGATGCAGACTAAGTTTTGATGGCATCCCATTCCAAATTGTGGGGGTCAAAGTTTTAGAATGCCAAAATGGGCCAGACAGAAATAAGGCACTCAAAAGGAAGGAAGCTCAAAAGAGACTGCAAAAAGATGTAAGCATGCATAATAATTAACTAAATAAGAATGTAAACAAGATGATATTATTACTTAAGGACTCCCAAAGAGGATATCATATATAGGGCATTACATAGTTATTGATTTACCTTCACCTATTTGCTCTTAAGCTAACAAGGTGGTAAGTCCCAACTGATTTTCCTAAGCAAGTTGGTGAGCACTCACCTCTCCCTCAGGGCGAATAGCATGCAATAATGTTTTCTTTTTTACCACTTGCAAGTAAAAGGACATCACATTTTATTTGTTAAAATAAGCAAAGTCGCAAAAAAGGACCACTGTGACTGCAGTTTACAAGGTAGGAATCAAGTACTATTTTAAAGGATACTCTTCATTACTTCTAAGTTTATTGATAACTTGACTATTCCCATATGACTGCTCTATCTAAAAATCCAATAAATCTATTTGGTTTCAGAAGGAGAATGCTGATCACTGCTATAACAACACCAAACAGCACTTTATAGTACAGGACACGAAGAAATGTGACTGTCCAGCAAAGATCCACCAAAGGAAAATAATCAAGTATCCTGAAAATAAGGTCAGTTTATTTAAATTATTGAATAGGGGTTCAGGGGGCACTACCATTAACATGAATGATCACTAGCCTAATAAAGGGTGCTTAATCCTAATGGGCCTTGTGTTACATGTAAGTGAAGTGGACATATGATAAGACAAACTGGACATTTCGTTGTGCAGAATTGAAACAAATTTACCTGTAATGGAAACAGAGTGAATATTTTAGAAACCAATCTTTCAAATATTATTTTAATTAAAACATTGTATCATTAGATTTCAGAGAACACAAAGAGTAGAAGGGAGACAATGTCAAAATTTCTGAGAACATCCCTAGAGTCAGAAAAGAAGCAAACAATAGCTACAGAGGAGTGTATTTACATATTACTTCCTAAACCTACGTATCACTTATTTCACTTCACCCCATGGGGAGGGTAAGTACTTGGCCATCAATTAAATTTTTTTTGGAATCAGGAAACTGAAGTTTGGTGGGGGATTTAAGGTGACTTAACTTAACACAGATCATGAGTCTACTGTAGACTGTGCTGCTTCCACTGTCATGTGGAATATATATAAAGAATGAATAAAGATTATAAATCACAACAAAAGACCAATTAAATGTACTACATGTACAGCTTCTTTAAGCTACACTAGCAGTTATTCCTCAAACTCAAAGTCAAGACTATAATATCACAATTTTATCGGAGACGGATTTCCACTGGCACTGTTTTAATGGATTGCTGTCATGGACTATTTAAATGGATTTTCTTAACAAATACAGTGTTCAGTAATCTGTAATTATAACATTCTGTAACTATTACTGAAAAACCCTACCAGAGGACTGCCTATAGTAATGTTGGTATAATTTGCATTATTATTCATTCAAAATATTTTCCTGTTTCTGTTAGGTTAAAACTACTTGCATATTTCATCATAACCAGCTGCTGTTGACCAAATTTGGAAAAAATTTTCTCATATTGAACCAATGACATCAAAAGCAGCCAGCTCCAGGTTATTGAACCATTGACCAAGAAAACCTGGGGATGAGGTTGTGTAATTTTTTCAATGAATAAATAATAAAGCAATTATTCTTTCTTTCTTGTTGTGTAATCAGACTGCTGGGTTACTTCAGCCTATTGATGAGACACTGGTTAAAAAAATTCATGAGCTTGTTGGAAGTGGTGTCAATTATGTTTCTGAAATGCAACGGCACCTGCATCATTATGTAAAGAAGGAACTTTTCACAGGCCAACAGCCTCCAGATCTAACCAACAGACGGTTCTTCCCAACAACCATGGATGTCAGGAACCTATGTATCATGCCACAGTGGTATGCAGACATTCACACTCAAGAAAACCTTGACTTAAAAATCAAGAAGTGGAAAGAAGAAAGCCCAGATGATAATTTCTTTTTCAGGCCTTACTGCCTTACAAGTGATAGTGAGTCCTATCAACAACCACAGTCACTGAAGGAAGAAGACAGCACTGATGTAATTAAAATAAGTATAGGTGATCCATCCAACAACCTCCTCCTTGTTCACCAGATGAAGTGGCAAAGAGAGCTGCTTTTAAAGTATGGTGGTGAAATTTGCCTACTGGATGCAACATACAAAACTTCACATTAATTGCCCTCCCCACATTCTTTCTGTGTGTGAAAACCAATGTAGATTACTGTGTTGTTGCTTCTTTCTTCTGTGGTTCAGCTGGAAAATGCAGATGCCATTAATGAAGCTCTACAGCTCATTAAGGACTGGAACCCAACATGGAACCCTGATTTCTTTATGGTGGACTTCAGTGAGGCAAAGATCAATGCCATTGAAAGGCTGTTTCCAAGTAAGCATGTAAACACATACTGGTAAATACCGATAATAACCATTTTATAACCATTTTCTTTATTTCATGTGGGAAATATAGAGAGGCAATACTTATTAGGAATAACTTCTTCCCTCCCCCCCCCCCCAAAAAAAAAAAAGAAAAAAAATTCTTTCTTACAGGACTAAAATAATGACAATAAATTATTGCCAATTACCAGTAATTCTCCAGACATTCCAAAATCATTACTTTAATTTCATGAAAATATCAACAGTGTTTATACTTGTCCTGGAAAACCTGGAAAGTCCCGGAATTTTATTTTGGCATTTCCACAACTGGAAAGTCCTGGAAAAAGGCTTCTGGTCCTAGAAAGTTTTGAAAATCTTTTAGAATCAATTAAAAAATAAGAAATGTGTAGATGATGGTAAGGATAATTAACATTGAGATCTTGGAAGCAAAAGGGTCAATGTGTATTTTAGATTCCTGGAAAAAATTAATGTTACTATTATAACAATAATGATAAAAATAATAAATTACTAGTATTATTATTATTATTATTATTATTATTATTATTATTAGCATTATTAGTATTATTTTTAGTAGTAGTAGTAGTAATAGTATTATTATTTTACTCCATGGCTCACAGGTCATGCTAGGTGCCCTTCGTTGGTAGTTTAATTTTTAGCTTACAACAGGCCTTGTGTTGGCTGAAGTGGTTGGCAGCATGTATTCTCTTATCAGAGAGATTTTACAACTCAGTTTTATAACTGTTCCAGGCTGTCTTGCGTATATTTGTGATTTCCATTCAGAACAAGCATGGGTACGGTGGATCAACAACTCAAAGAATGGCATTTACAAAGACAAGAAAGACAACCTCCTGAACAGTTTGCGAAACCTTGCAAGAACTTCCACAGAAGGGGACTTCAATTTAGCACTTAGAGATCTTCAAGACAGTGAACTGTGGAGGACCAATACAAGACTCCAAAAGTGGATGAACACAACATGGCTTCCCGAAAGACAGGCAAGTGTATCCCTTGCATACATTATAATAATTGTGGAATTATCCCTTATAAATTATCCAGCAACAATTCAAGATTTTTGGCTTAAAAATTACACACATCTTATTATGTTCACTTAAAATCCTTGTTGCTCTGACTTTAAACATCAAACAGGCCATCTCCTCGGATGATGTCATTTTGGGCCATGAATCATTCAGCATGAGTCTGAGATGAGTCCAAGATGCTCTTACAAGGAGATCCGCAAGGTGAAAATCAGATTACATGCAGCTTATATTCATGAAGTTTACTTGGACACTTTGTTTCTATTGGCAGTGCTGGGTTTGGGCATACAGGAGCGACCGCTTCAATGTGAAAGTGAACACTACCAATGGTGTGGAAAGAAAGAATAGGACATATAAGCACCAGTTTCTTGCAGACAATAGAGACAAGACCTTAAGTGGTGTCATCACAGTTTTAGTGACACAATTTCTGCCAAATGAGTACAGAAGGTAAGGAATCAAAAGCTCATCTTGACCTTAGATCTCAGTGTGTTATATATTGATATCACATGACTATGATTTTAGGCCTAAGGTGTTTTCAGAGAATGTAGATACATAAAAGTTTTTTTTCTACAAGTGAGAAGGATGTATAAAGGTGTCATGCTTACTCTGGGATGAAAATTGCCTGTAAGAATTTCATGGATGATACTTATAGACCCACATTTAATCCATAGGTTATATTCTACAAGTTCAAATTGAAATACTTAACATTTTGGAGGAAGCTCAAGCTGAATATTCGAATGTAGACCGTCGGTGTACTGTCATCACACAATCATCTTAAAATTGTGAAATATGTACATCAATTTATATAATACAAGTTTGAAGGCTTATCATGTGATAAACTTCTGATTAAGTACCTCTTCAGAAATTTCTATACATATAAGTTTAACACAAATGCAATTAAAATTAATACTTAACTTTCTCGAGTATTCTGATGTCATTGTTCTTCTTCTCACTTGGCAGCTATGAGGTTTAGGTCGATGGTGTGTAGGATTTCAGAGGTGTTGCCAATCAATCAGATCGACCGAAACCAGGTTGACAACTTACGAACCGGCCAAACATTTCGTTAACAGCGCCATCGATCAAAGTATCATTACAGTACAACAAAGGACCTGTTTTTTCTGTTCAAATCAGGCAGAAACTGGCTCAGACGCATTACGCGAACTTCCCAACAATCGAGTACTCTGTGAGTACGCGTCAACAAGAAAAAGCGGAAGTCACGTTGTAAACTGCGGATACTCATAGAAGATCCCGCTGATATGTCGTGGGCTCATCTGGTTTAGGACGATGATATATATAGCTTTCCCTTGGACAACGCGGGATTCAACTATCCTTTCGCGCCCCTTCCAACATTGAATGTGTTTGGGAATCCACACCATAGTTTCATTTAGTATATAACAAGTGCACTGGATCTTTTAAAAGTTCTGTTACCGAGCAATTCAACGATTGAACGAAACAGCTGACAGACCTGAATGGCACACCTGGCAGATTGTCGATGTGTTAGGAAAGACAGTGTTGTATGCAACTGGGCCCAAGGTTGTTACAGAGCCATCTCAGTGACGGGTATGTAGCATGCATTTAAATTTAGGATAATGGCAATTTAATAAATATATTTTAATTTAACATTTTTAATTATTTTTACACGGTTGTTAACTCGTCACATATAGCTGGCATTTCTGCTGGGTTGAGTTCAATTGGTGATTTAAGCATTACCCCCTCAAGCAGGGCTGTCAATAATTTTTCAGGCAGGCAGGGAAATGAAAAAGTAGCTGGGGTTTTAGGAGTCTGCTTGGGGGAGAAGTGGGAAGGGGTAGGAATGAAGATTCAGGGAACAAAAAACCTTTTCTGTGGATAAGCACAAAAAAAACTTTGAAAAGGTTTTGACAGTCAATCATAATCACCCTCATGCTGTTTATTGTGGGATACAAACCAATTACATCCACTCACACAAAAAGAGCTTGTGTGACTTGTGACTGATTATTAATGACTGGTTAGTACCAGTGTGACTATTAAGAGACTACTGGAAACAAATCAAATGAGCCAAAAACATGGTGCTGTAAACATTTTGGGAATGTAAGCTTTTCTTCATTCATTCTCAAAGCAAAGCTTGTAAGAAATTAATGAAAGGCATGTAAGAAATTGCTGAAAGAAAACTTTCTACGCTGATGTGCATTAGATAGTCTGGTGGAATTTTTGTAAAACGCATTTAAGCTGTGCTAGCCAAAAAATTTTGTTGACATGTGATTTGTTGGAGAGGAAGACTAGTGATTTACACTTGGTACCATTTGTGAAAGTTATAGATGTCATTGATCTCTGACAGAAATTCTAGTCTCACTAGCTGCATACCTTGTGTAAAAAAAAATGAGGCAATATTTGTTTTTTAATTTTGGTTTTATCTAAGTGATAGTGCAGTGTCTTTCATTATTCTATGATGTACTTGCATGTTAAAATTAATTTTTTTAACAAACCTGTTTGAAAAAAGATTTGATTAATTGTCAAATTAATCAATGTGAATTGTTTGGGTTGGACCAGAGTATTATGAACTGGGGTCAGTTTGAGGAATGATTTATGTGCACTTGTCTTTTTTTATCTGTGAAACTGACTTGTCAATAGCACACAAAATGTAACAAAAAGCAGTGACCATATGCCAAAGAGTTGTCTCCAAATTTGAATCGGAGTCACAAATTTAGTTATTCCGCCACGGTTAACCAGCAATTGAGGTGATACCACTAATTTAAAAAAATTTGCCAATTTTTAAATGTTTGTGTGGTGGAAATTTTTTTAGCAAAATGCAGCTAGTCTGATAATCAGCTGACCAATAACAATATAAGTAAAGAATAATTATCCTCAGGCTCTGAGAGTGTTGTCATGTAATACCCGTGATAAAGCAGAGGGAATTATTCAAGAATATTCCCCTCACTTTTTGCTTATAATTGTTAAATATTTGGTTTGTTACCTTGTGATATAAATAAACACCTTTTTTTGTCTCAGTGTTAAATAAATCCAAATTTGTCATTTAGCTATTATTATGTCATACAAGTATACTTATATTACCGTTTTTATCCTCAGCTAGGCTACATAGAAATAGGATAAAAGTTGGGGGTGCAGCCTAAATGCAGGTAAAAGTGTTTTGGCACCAAGTCTCCTGCCTCCAAACAATACATCTTGGACCATATTAAGACTGCAAGTTTCCCTTTTTTTAACTGAGTGAAATATAGATATGCAGCAGTCAATTTCTTGAATTTTGAAAAGCACATGATTATTGTGGTTTGTTGAAACGTTTAAAAGCTTATCCCCATCAATCCAGATGCTAATGTTGACATAAGATTATTGAATCAAATCAATCAGGCAGTAACCTTAAACTGTTCCCACAGCTCGTTTTCACATCAGTTCACAAACAATTAAAATTACTTGAGATAGTGTTGGATTTGCACTTAAAACACCAATAATATTTTGTTCAATGATACCTGAAATAAACTCTAAAAAAGTGTAAGGTGAAAATTTACATGTTAAAGGTTAGAAATGATTGAAAGAACTAAGGTAAATCTGGAGATGTTGTGAGTCTAACTTGGTGAGATTGCTCTGAAAGCTTCCAAATAGTCACAGAACCACTCAGTGCCATTACCTGTTTCTTATTGTTCTGTTACTTATTACTCTGTATAGCAAACTGTGGCCTCTTGTTAATTTTATTCTAAGCCTGGTTAATAAAACTATTACAATTTTTCTTTGTCAATGGGTTTCATCGGGACAGCTACACTCATTATTTCTGATTGCAATTCACTGATCGTTATTTCCACCAAAATTAATCAAAAGTTTGGGGTGGCTTATTGGTGAGTAAATACAGTTCCCTTTGCACTTGGGCAAGACTTCAAGTACAACTTTATGCCAACAATTCTTGGCTTCCATCATGCCATTCTGCTCTAACTTGAATAATCAAAACAGCTGCAAGATATTAGAAATCCTGGGAGATTACTGGAATATGGCCTGTATGGTAAATGCTGTACATTTGAAGGAAAAAACTAGTAAAGATGTGGATAAAGATCCAAATGAAAAAAGAGATGAATATGACACTCATCTGGAAACAGAGACCTAAACTGTGGAACTTGCTGAAATCTCCACACACTAGGCAATAATCTGCCAACAAATTGGAAGAACCTGGAGGGACTGAAGTACTTGATTGGTAACTGGATGGTCCTCAAGAAGAACTAGCTTGTTGCTGCCGGTGATGCTTATCCTTAACCACTTTCCTCTCTGCTCTCCTCTCTGCTCTCCTCTCTGCTTGAAACATTTTCTTTTCATCATCAGAGCTTGTCAGATAGATATTTTTTGACTGTAAGCCAACCAAACCTGCACTTATCAGTTAGAATTATGACCTTTATTCTTTTTCAATACTAAAGCAGTACCTTCTTTCAGGGCACATTTTGATTTCTCTAAGGAACTACTTCTCAAGGGGTTCAAAACTTCATCCAATTTATCGAGAACTTGAAACTCATGATTAAGTTGTTGTAGGGTTCTCTTCCAAACAAATGTATAGTTCACATGATGAGCCTTCCTAATGGCTTGCTTAACTGTAGCTCTGTTACTCTTAGAAAAACCTTGAGCAAAACTGGCTAGCATTGATTTTACATGTAGCACTTGCATTAAGTTTTCTGTTGAAGAGCCAGTCAACATTGAAAAAGCGGATTTGATTACTATGAATGGATAGATCCAATATGGATCTTCTTCTGCTGCATCCACGAAGCGAGATGCTGGGAGTTCGTCCATGTTAGAATTAACTGCAGTGCAGAGGTGTTCATAGACTCTCAGAATTAATACTCAATTACTTGACACTTATGTACTGTTATTCAAATAACTTAACACTTAAGAGAGATACCAAAACACTCACTAATAAGTACAAAATGGCATTCAAGACATGAAAAAGAAAAAATCTGCTCAACTTCACAATGCAGATATTTTGATATTTCAGTCAGGACAATTTTTTTTACATTTTCCATCTTGTTAACAGCACATGTTAAACACAAAGCATTTTTATTTTCAACAAGGTTGTAAAGTTATCGATCTATTTAACTTTTCTTACTGTGTAGACCAGGAATGACACTGAGCAACTCAGGATGGATCATATCATTGAAGAGGTTTGTTCTTTTTAATGAATATGTTTTTAAATTTTTATTCTAACACACATGGCTTTTGTAATGATGGCTGGCAAAAGGCCTTCATTAGTTAAATGTAACTTCAATAACACAAACATCGAGCAAAATCTAGTTGTGGGAATCTGAATTGGGTTTCAACCTTTAATGCTTTGTTTTCAGTAAACCTACTATTGGTGACAAAATTGTTGACATATTGACCTTTTTAACCCCCTATTCCTTCAATTTTATCTCTTTTGCCCTTGTTAGTTAACCTATTCACTTACTCCCCAAAACAATGTTGTATAGTGTTTCCATGAACCTTTAGCTAGATACAGGCAACTTTGAATGAGGGAAGCGAGGTTCTTGTCAATGATTTAGAGTGTGGTAGAGACAGGAGTGTTATTCTACACATAAATACAACTCTTCAAATAAGTTTCAACTCATTTTGATGTTGATTGTAGCATGGAATTGCATTGACTTTCTCTTGTATCAAACATTTATCTTGGTGGTATTCTCCAGGATATTGACAAACAGCTTATCAACAGAATGCAAGAGATGAAAGACACTGTAAGCAGTTTGTCAAAAGAGATAAAATTATGCAGGCCAAAATCCACCACAACTACCAACAAATAGGCACTTCTAGCCAACAGACCCACGCATCCCAGGCATCTATGAAGATGTGGTCCAGAGTTGACCAGGAAAACCAAAGAAGAGGAAGTGATGAAACAACAAAAGCTGAAACTGTGTTGGTTGCGCAACAAAAAAACAGAAGTAGCTGTTAAATCAATTTGGAAATGAGATTACACTTCTGGATGCTATTTAAAAGACTGTGAGATACAACTTGCCACTATTCTTTCTGGTTGTTAAAACCAATGTGAACTGTGGAGGGATGGGCTCTTTCATTATTCAAAGTGAAACAACAGCTGCAATATGAGGACTGTTAGCAATCTCTAATTATGAAAATGACACTTGGAAGCCCTGATATTTTTTGACAGACTTGTCTTGAGAAAATACAGACAAACACAATCAAGCAAACATTCACAGGTAGGGAATTAATAATAAAGATTGAAAATGCGCTAACTTCTGAAAACAACAGCAGTCATTTGGAGGTTGTTTAATCAATGCACCTGTTTGGTGCTGTAGATTTGCATTGTAGATGCATTATTTTTACACTTCTTATAAAGACTCTAAACAACTAACACAAGTCCTAATAGATGGCACCTTTGTATGCTTTCACAAATGTGGTGTGCTACAAATGGACCCCACACATCTGTGACTTTCTCTGTTAGCACTGGTGGTGGGAAAGGTGACTGGGGAAGACTAAAAATGAAGGTTTTGACTTTGGTTTGAGCTGTTGCCAAATCAACATCAAAGGATTAATTTTAGAAAAATGTGACTTCCCTACAGGACAAAAGCCTCTGGATGGCAAATCCAAAGCTGAAGAACTGGTTTGATAAAACATGGTTGGCAGAAGCAAAGGTAATGATTATTTCACTCTGTTTACATGGCTTAGCACTGCTGATAGTAACATGTGAGATATCACTGTTTTATTAAAGAATTTTAGAATGAAATGCATCAACTAAGAATAGGGAAAGGAAGAGAAATGTCATAATTCCTAATTTCTCAGTTCTGACCATTTTCTCCAGCTTATAACATTATTACTTTGCATATATTTCTTATACAGGAAACTCTGAACTACTCAATTTTTAATTTTTTATTTAGGGTTAAGGAAGTGCTTTAATTAATTAGAATAACATAATGATCTGAGATACCAACATGTGATCTTTGCTATTTAGGTGATGAATGTGGGCATATAGACAAGACAGGTTTATGGTCTATATCATCACCAATAATGGCATTGAGTCTTAGAATGAATCTTTAAAATATCATCACCTCAAAGATCACAATCCTAACAGTCTAGCTGGAATGATAACAGTACTGAACCAGGAGATCTGGTGTAACAAACACCAAAGGTAGGTGCCAACATAGCCAACAATGATGGCAATTATATGAAATGTATGTTATTGTGTGAAGAAAAAAAGCTGATTGAAAGAAGTCATAGCATTAGTGAATTATGATAAGATTGCCTCTGATGTAGCAGCTCCTTCTGATTCTTGGGTTCTTTGTGACGACTTGAGATTCAAAGGGACATCATCAATCAGAATGTATTTATTCAGTTAAGAAATAACGGTAACCAGTCAACTCGCCGACGGACCAACTCGCCGACGCCAACTCGCCGACGTATAAAATCGAGTAGAGACGTCGGCGAGTTGGTCGTCAATCCAATACAACTTATTAGAAGTTAAACATACAGAGAAGTAAACGATATTTAGTAAAAAAACACTGGCGAACATTGGTGAACATCAAACAGAAGCTTAAACATCGGTGAACATTGGTGAACATCACCAATGACTATAACGAACGAGTTATTGTGCGACAACAACACCGTAAAGACTCATCTTGTCAATCGCTCAGATTTTATTAACGAAAACTTGGCTTTCTAGACGAGATCTTTAGTAAAATGCAATTATTTTTATTTGCAACAAAGTTTATAAGGATCTTAAGGCGAATAAAGCGAAGTAAACCTCACCAACGACTCTAACAGCTTCAGACGCGAACGAGATAATTATTGTGTGACAACAACACCGTTAAGACTCAGCATGTCAATCGCTCAGTTTTTTTAACGAAAACTTGGCTTTCTAGACAAGATCTTTAGTAAAAAGTATTTCTTTTTATTAGGCAATTACAGAGTAAGGTGTTTGGATTATGGGAGAAATATGAAAATGGTGAAAGAACAGCGGCCCAATTATTGAAATCGATGTCGAGATTAAACGGACCTACAAGAGCAGAGTAATTGCATGATATACATTACTTTCACATGTTCATCTGATCTTTATAATAAATGGAATTTTATCGTTTTTATCGTAAATCAAACGTTCTCGATCATGAATAAATCTTTCTTTAAAGTTAAAAAAAAAAACGTGGTTCCGCGTGGTTGCTATGGTTGTCACACAATAACTCGTTCGCGTCTGAAGCTGTTAGAGTCATTGGTGAGGTTTACTTAGCTTTATTCGCCTTACGATCCTTATAAACTTTGTTGCAAATAAAAAGAATTGCTTTTTACTAAAGATCTTGTCTAGAAAGCCAAGTTTTCGTGAAAAAAACTGAGCGATTGACATGATGAGTTTTTACGGTGTTGTTGTCACACAACTCGTTCGCGTCTGAAGCAGTTAGAGTCATTGGTGAGGTTTACTTCGCTTTATTCGCCTTAAGATCCTTATAAACTTTGTTGCAAATAAAAAGAATTGCTTTTTACTAAAGATCTTGTCTAGAAAGCCAAGTTTTCGTTAAAAAAAACTGAGCGATTGACATGATGAGTCTTTACGGTGTTGTTGTCACACAATAACTCGTTCGCGTCTGAAGCTGTTAGAGTCGTTGGTGAGGTTTACTTCGCTTTATTCGCCTTAAGATCCTTATAAACTTTGTTGCAAATAAAAAGAAATACTTTTTACCAAAGATCTTGTCTAGAAAGCCAAGTTTTCGTTAAAAAATCTGACCGATTGTCATGATGAGTCTTTACAGTGTTGTTGTCATACAATAACTAGTTCGTATTTGAAGCTGTTAGAGTTATTGGTGATATTTACTTTACTTTATTCGCCTTGAGATCCTTATAAACTTCGTTGCAAATAAAAAGAATTGCTTTTTACTAAAGATCTTGACTAGAAAGCCAAGTTTCCTTTAAAATCTGACCGATTGTCATGATGAGTCTTTACGGTGTTGTTGTCACACAATAACTCGTTCGCGTCTTAAGCTGTTAGAGTCGTTGGTGATGTTTACTTCGCTTTATTCGCCTTAAGATCCTTATAAACTTTGTTGTAAATAAAAAGAAATGCTTTTTACTTAAGATCTCGTCTAGAGAGTTTTCGTTAAAAAATCTGAGCGATTGACATGATGAGTCTTTACGGTGTTGTTGTCGCACAATAACTCGTTTGCGTCTTAAGCTGTTATAGTCATTGGTGATGTTCACCAATGTTCACCGATATTTAAGCTTCTGTTTGATGTTCACCAATGTCCAATGTTTTTTTACTAAATATCGTTTAATTTTCTGTATGTTTAGCTTCTAATAAGTTGTATTAGATTGACGACCAACTCGCCGACGTCTCTACTCGATTTTATACGTCGGCGAGTTGGTCCGTCGGCGAGTTGACCGTAAACCTTATTCAGTTAAGAAATAACATGACATCCATACTGAGCTTTTATTTCTGTTGCTTGTAGTGAGTTACAGTACTAAAACAGTTGTACACATTCAAAGAATAATGAAAAGTGAACACGTAAGAGTTAAGGTACATTTAAAGTGCTCTGAATATTTCTTCTCTTATGCATTGAAAACATACAGACGGTGAACTAACTTACAGTTCATTTTACTTGCCTTGTCACTTTCTGATACGTGCAGTCCCTTGTACAATTTCAGTATACTTTAAGTATACTTCAAGTATACTTTTTCTGTACTTTCCAGAAATGAAGTATATTTGAAGTATACTTAATTTAGACTTCAACAAAAAAAGTGTAAATGAAGTTTATTAAGCAAATTGTAATAAATGTACTTTATTTGTACTTAAATGGGAAAAGTATACTTCAAGTATACTTTCCTAAACCCTTGGAATTTGCAAAAAAGTTGCCATAGAAAATAAAGTATACTTGGTGTATACCTTAAAAACTTAATTACAGACAATCTGGCCTGCAAGTCTACAATTTTGAAATCTCTACACAGCTCCTTTAACACTGAAACACTTTAAGCACTTAATTTAATATATGTTCAAAAACCATTCCAAGAAAGAAGATTTTAAATCAGTAGAACACAACTGTCAAGAAGCCACAGGAACTGTTTCTTGCAAAATGTCATTAGAAGAAGTGCCGGAACAAGTTGTATGCTTTTTGTAAGCACTCAGGTGAAGCTGAAATCTGATCTAATAGCCAGATTGCTTCCACAAGAAGAATAAAATGCTGAAAATATTCATCAAGCAAAATATTCCACAGACATGGGATGCCACAAAAAACAAAAACGACTGGAATTCAGAAGCTTTCCAATAAGAAAAATCCTTCACAATGCTTCTTGGTGTTCTTGAAATGCAGTTGCGTGGTGTAATATTAAGCAAGCGCCTCTCAACTTCATCCAGTCTTTTGCTTACAGCCCCTAAAAGTGACCAGCAACTACATGTAATTTCTCCTTAAAATATCACACCTGAATCCTACATTAAGGTCACAAGAATAAAGGAAATGATCCCTAAATAAGGAAGTTCTTGATTGTTAAACAAATTATCTTGAACAGTGTGAATGGAGATTAAGCATACTGGTGTGAGGATGTAAAGGGCTAAACTTGTCTTCGGACATTTCTTTTGTGAAGTTGATCATACCTACAAAGATGTACCAATATTCATTACCATATTTTGCTTGCTTGTTCAAAAGCTTGACCTTTAACCTGAAGCGATGCCAAGGGAAAATGTTACCTGTGAATGAAAAGTCGACAGCTACTAGTGATGTGATTCTCAACAAAGCTCTAACAAAACTTGCTCATCACAAAAGAACCCATGAAGGTTTAGACTTTATTCTGCTTTTCCCTGACCAGATTTGGGTGATGAATTTACCTCGTACAAAAAAGGTTTTGAAAAATGCACAATTGTACTACTAGTTCTATTTTTTTGCAAGTAAAGTGACTTTTTGTTCTCTGAGTTATCATTTTCTTATGAAAGTGACAATGAGTGGGAAGATCAGCCTAGTTGAAGCGATGACAACACAAAAAAATGATGAGGAACAGGTGTTCAGAAAAGACCCAGCAAGTAAAGATTCAGTGTTACCTACAGTTGAGATCATCCCTGACAACAATTATGTGGAATGACCCACATATTGTTTCATTTTTCCTGTAATTACAATTATCAAAAAACATGCAGATGTGTGCTACAATGTTTGGGTGAGCAATGTATCAAATGATGGAAAGCAACAAAATTCAAATTGTGCGGATGAAGGAAGAGAAGTTTGCATAATAGATCCAGCTCTACAGGTTACTCAGCCTGAGACCAAGGAAAGCATCAAGGGTATCCTCCATGGGTTGCTCAACAACATGTTATTCATTCTAGTCAGAATGAATATCCGGCAGAGGCACATATGGAAAGATATTAAACAGCCTCGATGAAATCAGCTACGAGGTGTAGATGACCATGTTAAAATTGTATCCATTGGAGAACTGACAATAGACAATGGGGAGCAAAGAGAGTGCTTCACAGGTATGCCTTTTTGTGCTTTTAATTAAATAATTGTGAGTCATAAAAAACTTTGTAGCAGAGTTTCAGGTGACTGGTATTAGATCAAAGGGATTGCTGCTTGGCTGCTGAGCTGAAGGTTGTGTCAATTATGCAAAGTGGACCTTCACCATCATTTCTTCACACAGCTGTTGTTCAATAGTTAAGTCGTGGAAAGCTATCGTCAGTTAATCATGAAAGCACTCTTAAAGGAGCAGCATTAAAGGTAAATAAATTAATAATTTATTTTGCAATTTTTAAGTGGGGATATCGAATATTTATCAGCCATGATTCTTTTGATAAATTCTTCGAATACTTTCCAAAATGAAATGCATGAAAAAGTCATTATCCATGGCTAATTATTATAGAGTAGGGTTATTTCAGTAATAAGACAAATTTTGTTTCTAGCTAGTTATTACTTTTGAGGAAGGTTACTGATACATGGTTTCTGATGTTTTCCTGTGGTCGGAGAGCCATGAATTTCAGGTAAATCCTGTGAAATTCACAAAACCATATAAAATATCAGAAACTATGCTAGAGATCTTGCCAAATACATGTCGCCGCGACATATTTGAAACTTATAATATATTTGAACTTACCCTGGCTGTTGGAGCTGTTTAATTGCCATAAAATTGCAAATTGTGACCATGAAAGGCAAAACGGACACAAACGGAAAACCATTTGAATGGCAAAAATGCACAGATGTAGAACGGTAGAACTGCTAACAAGCAATCAGTTTGCCTAACCGTTCAAACGGGTGAATAAATTGAACAGTTTTGTCAGCCATTCAAACGGATGAATAAAAATTTCGAACGGACGGGCAAACCGTTCAAATGGGTTAATTAATTATTATTATTTGAACAGTTTCAATGGTTTGCTTAGCCGTTCGAATGGATGAATAAAACGCACAATGTCGAACAGACTGGTAAGCTGTTGGAACGGATGAAAATATTAATTAATCCATACGATTGGTTTACCTCTGATTGGCTAAAACGATATTGCTGACAGAAAAATAACAAACGTACTCTATTTCACAATAACACGTGGAATAACGTGATCTTTGCCATTCAGATAAAAATTAACACCTTCAAAGATTGGCAGTTCGTGACAAAATAAACATTAAAAGCCCTATGCTATTATCGAGTTTCCGACAAATGACCTGGTTTTCAATTTGTCTACCGACCTGGTAATTGAAAGCTCACTTCTCACATCTACTAAATATAATTAATGAGAGTTTTATTATTTTAAATGGGAGCATAATTTATTGTATTACTGCAAAGAGAAACTATTACACTCACCTTTGCAAGATCTTTGTTTCGGTTTTCCATTGCCATTGCATTGGTCTTGCGGACAGCCTCCAACTCATTCTTCAAGACATCACACCTTGTTTTTTGTGAGCAGTTGATGTTTTAGAGAACAGATTTCGACCACTTAACCATTTAGTTCTTTTGTCCTCTTTGCTTCTCGATCAGTGGCCCACTTCATTTCCCTCTGCAGCTTTTCTGCTGGGAAGCATGTATACGGATCCTGCGCGATGTTAGGATCAGCTGTCGTAGATGATTCGGCATTCTTTTCCTATTTAGAGAGAAATTGTCGAAGAAAACATGATGATTTTTTCTGACAAAGTTCTGCAGTAGATCGTGAACAACACGATATCCAAGATTTTGTTCTGTCATGCCATGTTGTTTCTTTCAAGTATACATTTGGAAATCACAAACATACCCACTTGACGCTTCTGCACAAACCCACACTAATACCACGCTTTACAGGCTTCACTGGCAAATACTGCTTCATGCCAAGGTGTCCTTTAAATTTAACCATGGCTTCATCCACAGACAAATTTCTCCCTGGTCATAGTGTCTCTACAATTTTCAACAACATGATCCAGAATGGGGCGAACTTTGTTCGAACAAAGTTCTGCGTTAGATCGTGAACAACACGATATCCAAGATTTTGTTCCATCATGCCATGTTGTTTCTTTCAAGTATACACTTGGAAATCACAAACATACCCACTTGAGGCTTCTGCACAAACCCACACTTTAATACCACGCTTTACAGGCTTCACTGGCAAATACTGCTTCATGCCAAGGTGTCCTTTAAATTTAACCATGGCTTCGTCCACAGACAAATTTCTCCCTGGTCATAGTGTCTCTACAATTTTCAACAACTTGATCCAGAATGGGGTGAACTTTGAACAACTTGTTATGTCTTGAATCTTCTTGCAGAACTTGTCTTGTGTTGGTATTCAAATGAAAGTACTGAGACAATTTGTCAAAATGATTTTTTGACATGCCTTTTCTACGGACGGAACACCAATGAGTGGATCGCTGCTCCAGTAGAGGTGATTTGCTGGCAGCTGTTTGATGCCAAACAACAGGTGTACTCTGAGGAATGCTTTCATCTCTTCAAGTGTCATTCCATGCCATTCAGTGTCAGGTTTTGCAGTGATGCATTCTTGTGCAAATCAATTAGTTTCACTGACGATATGTTCAATCAAGTCCTGAAAACATTAAGTAAAAAAAGTCAATCGCAGTTCCATCGCGACTCACGACTCCCTAGGTCGGACCAGTGGCAGTGGTGAATGATGAGACTTCAACTAGATGGTTGTTATCTTTCCACCGACAGCATTGTCTTCTTCTTCGCTCTTGGACGAGTCCAATAGCTTCAGTTGGAACAAGAGATACTGAAATGTCTGACTCCAAAACGCTCGGTAAATATTCTTCTTCTCTTGGTTGAAAAACAGCTACTTGAGCTTCTTCGTCAAACCCCAAGAATTCTACATTTTCGCTTTTGCTCTCACCTGTTGTGGCCATTTCACTTTACTCATTCAACTCAAATTTTCAGTGTGACACTAAGTGACAACCTATAGTGATTTGCATATTGAACAAGAGCTAAAACTCTCTGTTATTGGCTAAGACAAACAACAACCACCTAGCAACCAAATAAAAGCGTTTTTATTGGTCAAAACACAAGCACTCCACAGAGTGCCAATATGCACTACTGGGAATATGACATGGTCACGCAAGAGTGCAGATACGCACTATCAGGGCTTAAAGCCCAAACATTGATTTTAAAGGGATTTTTGCACCTTGGCTTCATCTTTGGGCTTCTCCCTTTTCCCTGAAAAAGATCTCTCTGTGGTGCTCCAACCAGGTCGTGCTTTCATCTGTGAAGATGTCATCATTCAAACTCTCTTCGCAGTTGAGGGTATGTTGGGCGAAAACTAGCTGGGAAACTAGGTTTGCCTCTCGAACTAGTTGGCAGTATTTGGGCCCGCATTAGTTTCATGTCATGATGGATGTCAGTTCATCATTCTCCTCTGTCTTAGAGTCAATAAAGTCCATTTGTACCTTGGATGCAGTTGGTTCATGGCCAGTTTTTTCTGAACTTTGGCCAGGTTTGACGGTTGATCCTTGCTCCTTCCTCTTTAAGCTGGGGTATGATTGCATTTATGCTTGAAGATTTAAAGCAAGCAATGGGATTCTCGACTTAGTGTATTCCGATGTCCATGTCATGATTAACAGAAGTTAGCAATTAAGAAGGTTTGAAGTGAGTCGAGTTTTTTGGTTGTCAAAATTTCCATGTTGCTGATGGATTTTTGATTGCAAGAATTAAGCCACCAATAACAATAAAATTTCTCAAACAGCTGTGATTGGCTTCCTGTGAAATTTCTATCCAACCATAGATATAAATGCAAATTGTGCTCTTGTGATTGGCTCAAGAGTGAAGCTATCTATAACAAAATTTCTGTAAATTCCTTCGTTGACATCTCAAACACTTCTTACAACACCAAATTCATAGTGTAATTAAATAATTATATCATTCTGCCACTAGTCATTACAAATGTTATCACAGTTAACTTTTATTCAATAAATGATAAAGCAGATGTTGACCTCCCAGCTGCTTTATTTACAACAATGTAATGGTAATTTGAGATTACACAGAAGTTTCATGAATCAGTTCTAAACAGAACATTCATTTTCCTTCTAACTTACCATTATGAATTTCTTACTACATGAATTGTGATCAAACATTACTTTACAGGCCATGAAAATATATGTTTTGGTATAGCTAAACTCATGGGGAATGAGTACTTTGTGCAGCACCCAATAACTATCACATGTGAATATTCATCAACTTCTCGTCCTATGTGTTCTGTGTCCAACTTAATAAGGAACAAGGAAGGCAAAAATAATGGCCTATCTTTTAGCAAATTACATTTAAAACTAGAGCTTTAAAACTGTATTTATAGTACGAAGTGTCTGGCTACAGATAGTCAGAATCAAAATAAATTATCATTTCAAAAAATAAACTTGAATTGTCTGGAATGTTTTGTAATTGTAATAATAAACATTTCGATAGCTTTTTAAACTATGCACATATTCAAAATTGCTTATTTTTCTGCCCACCACAGACCAAACATGAAGTCATATTGTTCTTCATTAAGAGCTGGCCATGGGAATTCCTTTGAGGCAAAGGGTTGTTTATGAAGGTGCTCAATCATTCCAAACTTTTTTCCTGATTCACAGCCAGCAAATAAACAATACTTGCTCATCGTTTTTGTTGTTGATTGAATGCATACAGGCATTCACAAGAGACTTCTGCTTTGCTTCAGTGCAGTGTTGTGAAAACATTGCAGCTACAGTTTAAAGTCCTGCATGGAGAGCAATTAAACCTCGTCGTAGTGTGATTCCAACTGACCTCCCTGAGGTCTCCATTATGAAATGGTTGATGAATATATATAGTATAATTATTAATGACAAAAAGTAAGTCCAACGAAAGTTTATCAATTTAGCAAATGTAATCCTATGAATGCGATTTTGAGTTAATAATGTTTACAAAGTGAAACTGAATTGTTTAATATACTAATTTATTATCATTTATCCAGGCTGGCAAGCTGGATTGATTGAGAGCCTGCAGACAATAATTTAAATCTACAAAATATGTCTAGCAATGTTCAGTGAAAAAAAGTTCAGTAGCAAGCTTGAATTGAATGGGGGAGCCTGTTAAAATAATACAAGTATGTGACCTAGGCAGGTTCTGATGTTATTTGAACAACGAGACACTTATAGCCGCAAATAAATTATTTATAGTAGAAAATACAAGAAAAGAAAAGGGTGATTGCAAGCTAAAAGAAATAAAAACAAATAGCAAATCACAAACAAATAATTTATGATAAAATAATTGAAATAATGAAAATAAAACAACTAGTAAAAGTACAATAGATTGTCATGGCAATGCAATGAATTTAACAAACGACAATTTTAAAGTGTTGCATGACAGAACAGTGATCATTGTGTGACATTTAATAAAATAAAATCCTCTTATTCAAACATATAACTATTGAATAGCAGGCTATTCTTAGACTTAAACAAAATAACTGAAAACAAGTAAATACTGATAAAACAATAGCTCAAAACAACAATATTAAATAAAACTAGTCTCAATAGCCAACTGTACTTCTCTTATAAGGGATCTAACAATAGCAGGAAATTCTTATGATTTTGAAGTTAGGTGTGGTAGTGCGACATAAAGGAAATTTTTGATGCAAATCCTGTGTGTGGGATGATTTGATTATCAATAGGAAGTAGTTCCTGGAGATGTAACTCTAAAACTATGACAAAAATGTCATGCATTTTGTGAGTCTGGTCACAAGTATAACAAAGTACATATAGAAATATGAAATGCAAAATTAGCCCTTAAAAAAACTTTACAGCATGTTACATTAAAATGCATATTACATTAATTACAAATTAAAAATTACAAATTGGGAATATAGCAACAAATCAAATTGCTTTATCTGCAAAAGCTGGAATTCACCATGCAGAAATACCTATGGTAACTAAACAAGGCTGGTAGAGGCTATTCCATTGTTCTCACATACAGCCTTGAGTGGAGAGGAAAATTTACCTTAGTCTGAGATGGACCTTTTATATGACATAGTGCAGATAATATAGAGGAGCTTGGTAGTTTGTCAAGGCCCAGGGATTTATTGGAGGACAAGGCCATAATCGCTTTTCTTACATCATTACAGCATACTTGTTGGAATTCAAATGTTCTTTGCTGATGTACAACTTCTTGGCAGTGGCCAAGGAGGGGCGGGTGTTGAGACCGCATTTCTGTGCAATCTCTCAAACTTGCTCCTTAGTATACTGGTATCTTTGGTTTACTGATGACACTTAGAGGAATTCTTGGGAAGGGCACGTCTGATTGTTTTCCATATACTGCTGCTGTTGCCTTTGTTAGCTGTCACCTGCTCATTGTAATGCACTTCAAGTATTTGGGTGACAGTGATTTCAGCAGCACCCAAGATGCCACTGCATTGCAGCATGCGGCTATGTACAAAGAAAGAATATCACAAAGAAGAAATAGGAGAGAAGGTCTCTTACTTTAAACTTCTCACTGAAGAAGGGCTGAGAAAGTTGTGGATTTATGCTATTAAGTATATTTCAGTCCATTTTCAACGTGTCTGGAAGAGAATGACTTTGGGTTAATGAGCTCAGCAGCAAACTTTTCATGGTTTCTTTACCTTTTACTTATTAGCTGAAATCTTGAAGCTTTGAATCCATATTTATGCTCATTCTTTCATGGTTTCTTTACCTTTTACTTATTAGCTGAAATCTTGAAGCTTTGAATCCATATTTATGCTCAATCTTTCAGAGATTAGAATTTGATCGCTCCCTTGTGGCAGATTCATTGCTGTTAATAGAATTCTCATCAACTTCAAGAGTTCGAAGGAGCACTTTTTCAGCATCATTCAGGCTATCAGAAATAAAAAATGTATCCATTGCCAATAAAGGAAATTTGGGGTAGGTCAGTTCTGTTGGTGGAGAGTTTTTTAATCGATGAATTGAGGAAATGTTAATGGTGGCACTAAAATTTGCTTCTGTATGAGTTAGCTGATAACTACCGATTGATCCTGTCTGACTCTGACCAAATTTGGTTTGCGCAAAGGCTGGTGATAAATTTTCCGCATCCATCAGTGATTAACTGAACTGTGGGTTTATACCTTGAAGGGTCTTCTTAAGTTCCACTTCTGACTGGAGGTCATGGTTAGGATTCATCCTAGCTTCATACAGCAGAGACTTCTTCAAACAGTAATTTCCATAAGTGGTTGAGGATGGATGTTGTCGCCACAGCCTTTGGTGTGCCATCTCTGAATGTTTGAAGTGCATCCTAAATCAGGATGTTCATCATTTTCCAGGTTCAGGTCATCAGTTTTCTTGCTGTCATAAAAGCTAAACTTGCATGCTCTAAACAGTATGGCAAGAACATGGTTGCAATTACTCAAATTTCCAGCTTTACATAAACAGTTGGCATGCATAACTTGACCTAAACGACGCAAAGCACAAATCAAAGACTGTGGGGAGAATCTTTCTTTATGAAGCTATGGTAGCATTTTGCTCTCATGTCAAAGTACCTTTGATAACTGTTTGCTTCTATATCTCTAAGGTATGCGTCCTTTAAAAATGTCTTTGCCTTCCTCAAGTTTGTGGGGATAGAATGATGATCTGCATTTCCCACTCTTTTTTCAGAATCTTTGATGTGCTGGTTCATTTCTGCTGGCGTAAACGTAGGCATTCTTTCCAGTGCGTTTCTCAGCCATCACTTGGATATTTTGGGGTTGAAGTTTCAGTGGAGCATTTGGTTGAAAGGTCAAAAGCCTAGTCTTCCCTTTAGTATAAATCTCATCAGGATCCAGATCAACTATCATTTTATCTTGACCAGACGTGATATATTCTTGGACTCTATGATTAAAACAAAGATTATCAATGTACGAATTTCACAGCCACATGTTTAAATAGTTGTGTGTGCTCTCTGTTTTGCAAGGCACGCTTTCGTTTCAAGTCCCTTAAGTGAATAACCACAACATCTTAACCAAAACTTCAATTCCTCAGTGGGAATAATGTTTTCTGCCAACGAGGAACTGGATGACACCATCATTTCTTTGTTGTTGACTTTCCTGAGGCCTTTCCGACCTTGTTTCCATGTTCTTGAATCCAGGCCACTCTGCGTAGTGGCCATTTATGAATACAGTGTATAGAAGTCCTAATCAAAATTGGTGACATCTTCAGAGATGTGACAAATGAATGAGCAATGAAATCATTGGAACTAATTTGAAACCCTAATTGGCAACATCAGGTCAATGGTTAGTAACTTCCTGCAAGGTTAGTGTGAATTGCCACAGTATTTGCAATCTAGTTACATTGATATTTTGACTAGACAATAGCCTTTACTTATTCTATTATTACTAATGTTATACATCTTATCTGGCGAAATTAAAAGTTATCTCTAATTGTTATAATTTGCCAAAAAGTTGGCTTAATCAGAAGATGGGAAGGTTTGGCAACAAAGATAATGTAGCTTTAAGGGAAGTGGTGCTGCAGAGATTTTTCATTTATGACAAACCATTGAAATGTAGTGAGTTGTTTGTATAGTATTTAGGGTGAGGTTGGAATGGATGATAACTTGCACTTCTATAATGCATCTGATTCTGTCAAAATTTTTCCCGAAGTGAGGCAGTTCACCATACTGACTCAAAAAAAGTCAAGCGTGGGTCATGAATGATGTATTTCTTTTAACAGGCTGAGCTTGTGGTGATGGTTCATATGGCCTTTATTTTAAGAAACCTATTTTTTATTAGCGTTCTGTTTTGCTTTTTCTTTCTATTGTGAAAAATATTTTAATGATCAAGTGAGATCAAACTGAATGGTGAATAGCTACATCCACCCAGCATCATGTCTGTGGACTGCTATGTAACAGACTACATCATGGGGCAATTAGGGTAGCACAGAAACTTTAGTTAGGATACATTCAGGATGTTTAAGCTATTTATATTTTAAACTTGCTAGACTGTAGTGATACATTTTTGGCACTTTCCTTAATTGTCCTGTAGTATGATATGTTAAATTAATAACTGTGGTTGTTTGTATATGTCTTAAAATCGGCAGCACAACGCTCTCTTGATAAATGTATACACCTAGACTATAGAATTTTGTTTTAAACTGTCAAAATTTTATTTTCAATAATTGACTTTTTGTGACTGTGGTTGAAGAAATTTCACAGTTTTTGCTCAAGCAATATATATTTTAGATAAATTTAATAACTAAGAAGACGAAACTTGAGTGAAATTAACAAACTGTTGATACTTTGAATGGCCTCTGCTTCTCTTCTCTTCTCTTCCCTTTAGTTCTTGTGAAATTTTGATGGTCACAATGATGATCATAGTGTTACTGTATGGCTGCTGTATTGTTTTGATGCTCTAACAGCTTTTTTTAAGCTTTCAAGAGGTGTTGGTAAGGAACGGTGAACAAAAAATTAAATTTTGGTGGTTATTTCTTATAATTTCTTTATGACCATTCCATTTCTTATTATTACCTCATTTAATTGAAAAGTTCAGGCAGTGGCGGAGAACCCTAATAGCAGAAAGTAGTTGCCCTGTACACTTGATGTGAAAAATGGACCCTCTGGTGTTGCCTCTCGCCACAAAATTGGTCATCTGACAAGGCCCACCTATTGCTAATTTCTGATGAAAGCTGCAGTTTTACTTTGGTGCAAGCTTGTGGCACAAGCAATGTAGTGAGATCACATGTGGATTTACTTTCTTGAGTTGACTAGCCACGCCACTAAGTGACCAGTTATCAGTGTTGCACAATCAGAAGCCAGAGAGCTTTAGTTTTTCACCTTTAGACTGAGATTGCTTTTTTGAGCTGTAAGGAGTGTTAAGGTGGTTTTCACATTGGCTATGTCTAGTTTTTCAAAACAATTTCAATCCACAAGGAATGTGTTTCAACGTTCTCTATTTTATTCCCAGGAAAGTTGCATCTGTGACCACAGCACAGGAGGAGACTAAACGATAATAATAATAAGGATTTTTGTAGCACCATATCTACATGCTCACGGTGCTTTTCAACTGAATTTTCAAGACCAAAAATTTTGTCGATCAAAAACGACATCAATAACAAAACACATAAATAAAAGTGCAAATTAGAAATTCCTATCTAAAATTAA
Source organism: Pocillopora damicornis (assembly GCF_964200805.1). Lineage (NCBI taxonomy): Eukaryota > Metazoa > Cnidaria > Anthozoa > Scleractinia > Pocilloporidae > Pocillopora > Pocillopora damicornis. The sequence continues at coordinate 8,289,723 of NC_142679.1, read as the reverse complement.
GATTAAAATTAAGGAAAAAATTTAAAATTCAAATTCTTATTGCAATATTTCTAACAGAACTTTAATTGAAATGTTCTTTGAATGAGAAAGTCTTTAGAGAAGTTTTAAATCTTGAAATATCATCATGATTATGTATGGGTTCTGGCAGTGAGTTCCATTGTAGGTGCTGCAAACAAGAATGATCTACAGCCATGTTTCTTCAATTTTGCTGATGGTATCGTGGGGAGCCACTTAAAAGATCATAAGCTTCTTGATGGTTTGCAGGGCTGTAACATTTCTGTTATATAGGAAAGTGCTAACCTATGTAAGGCCTTAAAGGTTAACAGAAGTATCTTGTATTTGATACAGCTGTACACGGGAAGCCAGTGTAACTGTTTGAGAGTTGGTGTGATATGATCATGTTTCCTGGAAAAACGACCAATCAGAGATTGAGGAGAGCCATCAATAAATGAATTAACTATTTAATGTAGAGGATATAAGAGATTTCTGAGAAACTAAGATTTCAGCATCTTTTTATGAGAGACTGTCTCTTATTATATAGCTATATTCCTAAGATGAAGAAAGCAAGTTTTAAATATGGCAGTGACGTGTTCAATAAGAGTCAATCCTTGGTCAAAGGTGACTCTGATTTTCCTAGCAGAACTCACAGCCACTGAATACTGGAAATTCTTCATCTCGCGAAGACAGAAAATTGTTGGTAGATTAGCCAGTGACTATACAGGGGTGAAAGAATGCATTTGCCACAAGGTGCTGTCGACCTCAAAGAAGTGCTTGTCTGTAATACCAGGTTGATTAAACAAAGAACCATTGTCTGTAAAGCAACTTTACTGCACCAACTACCTTGAATAAAGCCGCTCAGAGCCCACCAAGGTCATAGTTTCCGCCTTCATTTTGCTTCTTTTGATCATGTTTTTCTTCTAAAGCCTCTGATCTTTTGAAGTCTTCTTGATACTTTAATGTTGTGCAACATCTACACTGAGCAGATCTTGAAGTCTGTAACCCTCTTCTGTATATTTGCAAGGAGGAATGTCAAGGGCTTGGAAAAGGCTAACAACAGCAACTTAACCAACATTAAAAGGAGAAAGTGCCTCCTACAGTACTTTTTTTAATGTATCACTTCCACCATCTCATTCAAAGATCCGTTTTGATTCTTTGATTTCTTGCCATGAAGGCACTTCTGCAGTAAGTTATCTGCACCTAGTCTAACATTCAGTCTTTAGCTTGGCAATGACCATGCCTGATATTCTAGGAAAGTCTTATCCATTGTGAGGCTTATGCTGTTCACATTCTTGGCTTGTGTGACAAGTAGCCCAGCTTTTGCCATTCGTTGCCAAGTTGCTGTGGAGAAATTTCTCAGTTCCAGGTGGAGGCATATTCATAATTGAGTGGAAGTGGCCTAAAATTAGACATTAGGACTGTATTTAAGGGTGAAAATGGAAAAAAAAATCTAAATAACTAAATTTGAAGAAGTTATTTAAAAAGTATTAAAAGATATTAAGTGATAATCTAATCTACAATATCTCTAATCTGACTTAGCTCTGACATGTTTTGGTTAATTCTGGTTTTAAATGAAAGTAAAGATCAGTAGAGTCAAATGTTTCCAGAGAGAAAGCTCCACAGTCTAGCACCACTTTAAGGAAAATTTTTTTGGATGTATTTGGTCTTTTTATCACTTTCCCTTGATTTCCAGGTAGATGCCACTAACGACAGAGTAAACAAACCCTTCTACACACTGGTAATGTCCAGAGTTAAGTACCCTGAAAAAATATCAGCTCTACACGTTTTCATTAGTTGTTTGATGGATTTAATTGGCTTGTACTGTTTGAGAAGTGTACCCCTTATATTTGACCCTTGCTTCTTCCACTTCCTGTTTGTTATTGTGGGTATGACAGTGGAATGAATTAACTGTTACGCTTGCTAGGAGTGGCCTTAGTTGGTAACATGTATGTGCCTCGGCAGAATTACAAGGTGGCATCTAAGAGTTATCATTTGGATGTAAATCTTTTTTTTGGCATCACCTTTGCAAATTCAGGGATGCCTGAAATGTAATACTCTGTAAGTGATGACAAATAATGGATGCTCATGGCAATTATCAACCTACCAAAAAATCTCCCTAAAGTCAGTTCCCTCAACAAGGTATGATTTCTTTTCCACTTGGACTTTGAACTGCAAACTGGTTTGTTTTGCAAACAGTTTAAGTCAGCATGCAGCTGTTAACAAGGAAAAAGTAATCCAGTGCCTTATGGGTTATGAATAAAATTCTAGAATTATGCAATGATTCACTGGAAGCTGGTAATAATTTAAAAGAATGTGTGTAATATGTTCTTGCTTTCTTGTAAGTGTGATGAGTCAAGTAGCAGCATTCTGGATGTGCTGTGAGGTAGACTCAAATGCATGAATGAGTATGTAACAAGCCAGAACGGGCAATGTAGAGGAGAACACATACAAAACCAAGATGTCGGACCAACAAGATATATTTAATATAAGAAGACAGATGTCATCAGCGGACCACGAGGTCGTGACAGTGTCACGCAATATTGTTACAGAGTAGTTCAGTGATGGTCAAACTAATACAATACAAACTTGTGAAGTGAAGAATCTAATTCACTATTTCTGCTGGCTTTAGGGGGCATGCTTTGTCTTCAATAACATTCACTTGATTATCTCCAAATCCAAACTTGAGTCTCTACGTAGGAGGGACTCTGAATGACCCTCTACAACATACACCTTGGCTGTTATCATGTTCTCACCTACCTTAAGAGTAGCAACAAAATAACCCTTTCAATTTAATGTATCCTTTTGTCCATAAGCAACAAATCGCTTTTTGGTTTTTTTCAATTCATAATGTTTGAATTGAGATTTGTACAATTCAGAGAAAATGATGTTGTACTTACATGCAGTATCCATTATCATTTTTGTCTTCCATCCATTTAAGTTCACTAGGACTGAACTATCTTGTTTGTTTCTTGAATACACAGGTTCCTTCTCATCATCAGAGCTCGTTTCTTCATTAATCCATCCTGCTCTCAGGTTGTGTGCTTTCTTGTCAGATCTCTTTGGATTCTTGCTTGACTTCAAGTTACTGTTTCAGTTTGAACAGCGATGGGGTTTCTTAGTCAATTTACATACCCTGGCAAGATGATCCATTTTTTTGTAGGCAGTGCATCTCAAGCTTATCTCACCACATTCATCAAGACTGTGTCCATCCATTCTTCGACATTGGTAACACGTGAAGTTCTTGCTGTGTCTGGTTCTATCTAGTTCTTTAGTGTGCATTTGATCCACTTGTATTGGGTTTTCTTTTGTTCCTTTCTTAATCAAGGTAGCATCCTGTTTTGAGGTTTGGTTGCTTCTCGCTAGTTTGAAGGTCTTCCTGAAGTCCAGATCGTCTTGCTTTAGAAGTTTTTATGAAAGGCTCTTTGATGCACATTTCTCCCAGATCTGATCTTGGATCATTTCTTCTAATGTGCCAAAATCGTGTGTCTTTGTTAGTTCTCTAAGGGCAGTGTGATCGGTATCTATCGTTTCATGTGCCCTTTGTCCTCTGAATTGGAACTTGTATCTTTGGGAAACCATGTTTCTTTTTGGGGAGAAGATGTTTTCCAATGCTTCCTTGGTTTCATCTAGGACCGCTTGGCAGAATCTTAAAAATTCTTTGAACTGTGGGACCAAGGCAGTGCCAAAGAGTCATTTGCTAGATAGGGTTGTTCTTCTTCGTAGAATGTCAGAATGTGATAATAAACAGTATCAAAAGCAGCAGATAAGTTATCTCCTTTCTCAAGCAACTCTTTGAGTGTGTCCAAGTTATGAGCCAAGCACAAATATTTTCCTTCATTCAGCCCATCAGTAAGCTTAGAGCTAAATCTATAATGATCTTTGTTGGCTTTCTCTCTGAGCTGAGGTAGCTTTTTAGTTAACCCACATGTAGGCTGTGTATTCTAAGCAGTCGAGCTTCATACCATACTGCACCTTTGGTTGTGGTGTTTTTCTTTAGATACCTCAAAAAGGCAGTACAAACTGCATAACTTGTCTGGTCTAGGCTTACTAATAGGAAACAATCTTCTCTCCCTCTCTTGCCCTTAACTTTGGCCATTGCTTCTTTCTCCTCTCTCTTATTTCCACACAGGTACGTAACATTTGGAAAATGAACTCGTGCTTGTTGGTGTTTTTAAAGAAGTCTGCTAGCCTTTTCATTTTATTCTAATTCCTTCAATGCTAAATATGCAAAATTTGTTTCATTTTTAAATCCAAAACTTTTTTGTTTAGACCATTGGAGGGCATTTGGGTTGATTTTCTTCCCTGGAAAAGACAGTTAATTAGGTCCAAGTTGAGGTCAACTTGCTAGTAGATAGGACTAGGAGTTGCAGTTGCAGTTGCAGATTCAACATTTTTGAGACTAGATGCCGTGCCTTATTGGCTTCTTTGCTTAATAAAAACCAATCCTAGGTAGGTTCTGATTTTTGGTGTCTAGCAATGGAATATCACTTTTGGAGTTAATGATTATTTTTGTCTTCCACATAGATGCTTGGGCCACAAAAAATATAGTGCAAGTCGACACACAAGAGAAAAACTGATGATTGGTTGGTATAAACTTGTTATCAGCACTGTAATTATAAAATAGATATTGAAAATATGTACACAACTAAATAAAAGAATTCATCGGAATATCATGTCTGTATGGGAAATAATACATAAAAAAAGAAAAACAAAAGATGTATACATTACTAATGAAAATGGGAATGCTCATCATATCAAAATCTAACAAACACCTTAATCGCTAAGAATTCCCTTTGGAAGTTTTATTTTACAAATCTTGCAATCAAGCAATATTCCTTGATGGATTGGGTACACATAGCCATTGATGTTCTAAGTGTGAATGACAGTCACCTGGATGATATTCCTTTGTGAACTTTGTCCTAATTTTGCAGTCAGTCATCAGGAATGAAGAACTTTGAAAAAGAATTCTCTCCTTCTGTCTCACCTAAAGAACCAGTAGTTCAAACTAGGCCAAGTAAAATGAGCAAGAAATGGGAACCTCCAAACTGTGTGTGTGCACATTATCACAGCAATGATAGTTGCCCCAGACTCCTCTGTGTGATCTTCATGTACCAATTGCCACACTGAGAGATTGAATTTTGAATTGAAAAAGTGCTATTTGGCATGACACTCGTTGTTATAGTTTTGAATTGAACTGAATAGGGTTGGGCACTGTTCAGTGACAGTATCTATAATGATCATTTTTCTTGTAAAACCCTTAAACTACTCATACTGATCACTTTTATAGTGTGGTGGCCAATTGCTTCAGATTACTATGTTAAGACCAGTCATTACCCACATATTCTCTTCTCGAGTGAATTGAGACAGAGCACATTATTAGAGATTTAGAATTTTGCCACTCTTCATTTTGAAATGTTAATGTTTGTGACAGTGCTATGGAAGTGGTAGTGTACTCCACTTTTTCCTAGGACATTGTCTCTTCTGTTCACTTTGGTGCCTCTCATTCTTGCATCCATTTCCTTCAGCAAAATTAAGCTGGGCATCAACATTCAAAGTATTCAACGGCAGACTCTTTTTTTCCTTTTTCTTTTTTTCTTTCTTTTGTTTTATCAGACATTTTATTTTTTGAAATTGATTTAGGAAGAATTGATTGGGTAACAAAAATTTTGGTTGCCATGGCCATTGCCTTTTTGCCATGGTTTCCAAAGTAATGGCCCATGGTTAATCTCTACTTGCGTTCAAAGTTGAAGAAGTGGTAAATACCTTTTACTCTTAAAAAGACCACAGTTTTTTTTTCACTTTTTCACTTTAAGTTTGCTTTGCACTTTCTCTCAATGGCACGTACCCAAGTGTAGGGAACGGTAAGTGTCAACCACAGCATGCAAAACTTGATTTTCTCAGCTTTTTTCACAAACCCAATATCGCACACATGCAGTGAAAACTGCGTAGCAAATTATGATCGCGTAATTAGAAACAAAGCTAAAGAAATTACAAGCAAAATAGAATTCAAGAAAGGCAAAAAGCGATCAATATGTACAATGGTAACTCATGTCTGATCCTGCGTAAAAAGAAAGGTGAGCAAATAACTTCGAAAAGGTAACTCCGGTGACTCCAAAAGGAAAACTCCAACTACTCTGATACTGAATACTCTGATCACTGAGTGGTTACGCAAGCGATTCCTTATTTAAGCTAGATTGATAGCTAAATCGCATGGTACAATAAGCTCCGATTAATGATTAAAAACATGAACAATGGAACGATAAAAAGCGATCATAAAAATAAACAAAGCTGCAATGATTGAATTATATGTGGAAACAAAATGCGAATTCTAAAGTTTCTTTTTGCTACATTACGGATACTTAAATGTTCATCACACTCCTCGCCCAAGGATTTTAATCCTTGCTAATTATTTGTTGCACATCCTTGTGATAGGCTTGGTTCAATCGTCATTCCATCATCAGGTAGTAGCAAGACAAGCTCCTTGATGGGTCATAGATAGGTCTTTCTTTCCCCGTCTCTGAGGACCTCAACTTTAACCTTTCGATCTCTGTCATCCTCGCTTCTTATTGCCTCCACGACTCGTCCCAGTGGCCAGTCGTTCCGGTGCTGCGACTCATCTCGCATGAGGACGACATCTCCTGCACACAGGTCCCGCCGTGTCACTGTCCACTTTCGTCGGGGCTGCAAGCTCTGCAGGTACTCCTATCGCCATCTCGTCCAGAACTGCTCCGCCAGGAATTGAACTCCTCCAATGACGACGCATGTAGATGTCAGGGGGGGAGGAACTGACCTGGGGGTGGTCCAGTTGGATGTGTTTTCATAGTGAGTAACATTGCGGGAGATAGAGAATGAGGGTTGTCTGGGTCGGATGGCAGTGCAGATATCGGCCTGGCGTTGACGATGGCTGCCACTTCTGCCATCAGCATAACCAGTAGCTCATGTGTCAACTGAGTTTTGCCCAATTCAGCGAACATAGCTTCCAATACTCTTTGGATGGTATTGATCTGCCCTCCCATACACCGCCAAAATGTGATGCGTGGGGAGGGTTGAACTCCCATTAACATCCGTACTCCGTCACGAATCTCTCCACTCTCTCCTTGTTGAGTTCTGATGCTGCTTCTCTGAGCTCTGTTTTAGCTCCGATGAAATTGGTGCCTCGATCGCATCTCAGAAGCTTAGTGAGGCCTCGTAGTGAAAAGAATCTCCTTAGCCCACAGATGAAGGCACCAGCATCCATGGCTTCTAGGACTTCTATCTGGATGGCTCTACTGCTAAGGCATGTAAACACCAGACCCCAGCGTTTAGCGTTTGGAGCTCCTGTGCTAGTCTTGCAAGTTTGTACTGCCCAGGGGCCGAAGACATTAAAGCCCACGTTAGTGATGGGAGGGCAGACTTCAGTCCTATCGTGGGGAAGGTCTGCCATGCGCTGCTCCAATGGAGGTCCTCTCAGCTTCTTGCAGGGAACGCAAGCTCCGATGACCTTCGTTACAGTGTCATGACCTCCAATAAGCCACAATCCTGGTTGTTGAATGGCTCCTCCAGTAATTTGTCTCCCTTGGTGGTGCACTTGGATGTGGTAAGGTTTCATTACAAGCTGCAACACATGGTGATTCTTTGGTAACACGATTGGGTGTTTCTCCCCATACTCCATCTCTGCTCTCCTTAACCTGCCTCCGACGTGCAGGATCCCATAGCTGTCAAGGAATGGGTCAAGGTGGTACAGTTGTGAGCCTTTGAGGGATTTATTCACACTGTGTAAGACTTCTCTTGGTAGCTCCGGCTCTGTTCTGGCGTCTTGCAACAACTCACTAAATGCTGCTTTCTGTGTGGCACTGATTATGACGCGCAGAGCTTGATCCCATTCTTCTATGGTTGGGGGTTTGAGTTTGCTCAATACTTTAGGTGCTTCGCTCCTGGGGTTGGGTCCTCCTGCTTTGGAGTCTCTACGGCGCTTGAATTCTCTGACCAAGATGATAAGATTGGCGATTGCGTGTTGCAGGGACCTTAGGGAAGAAAACTTCTGGAATCTCTCTGTCCAAAGGTCCGGTTCCTTGCTTCTATCCATTGTGACTTTGGCGCTGAGAACTCCCTTGCGAACTTCAGGATTGCTAGCACTTAGTGTGAATGTTTCATCAACTTGGGGGTACTCTCTGGTTTCTTAAGAAATTCTGGGCCTTTGAGCCAGCTCGACTCCATTGGCTTGTTAGTGGGAACCCTGTGTGTGGCCAAGTCTGCTGGATTCTGCTCGCTCTCCACAGATCTCCACTGCTCTGGAGTAGACAGACTTCTGATTAGCTGTACTCGGTTGGCCACATAGACGTAGAATTGACGGCTTTCATTTGCGATGTAGCCTAGCACCACTTTCGAATCAAGGGTTCTCAGTAGAATTTTGTACAGCCGTTGCTTTAGTAGTAACAGGCGTAACCCCAATATACACGCCCTTAGGGCGTGTAGCTTGGGCCCGTAGGGCCCAAGCTGCTAGGGGGGTCTGGGGGCATGCTCCCCCGGGAAATTTTTTATTTAAGATGCTCAGAAATGCTTTTTCCTTCATTTTGGGGGCATATTTTCTCATTTTCTCTAAACAAGTTTAAGTACATTTTGTAATCTGTTCAGTGGCTTCGAACTACGGAAAGTTGAAATTATCTCTTATCAAACTGAAAACTACACTGCAATATTCAATGAAATATTAACCTGCAATAACAATGCTTTGCTTTCTGAGTTAATGGCATTAATTTTTTACAAAAATAATTATTAGGTAACCAGTGCTCTCCAAATGGGGGCACCCACTTACAAAAACTAATTCTCAAGGCCACACTGACCCAGTAACTGCTATATATCTAAATGAGAAAGAGTATAAGATAGCGCAAATATTTGTTAATGAATGAATCTGAACAACAACTTTGATCTAACTCTTTTCCACAACAGCAGTGATTTACTGTGTTCTTCACTTCCTTTGTTGCTATTTACTGATTTGTTTACTGTTTTAACTGTCATCATCACTCTTATCTGTCCCATCCTCTTGCTCACTCTCGCATCCAGTATGACAGAACTGCAGAAGCATATTCTTCAACAGTAGCGTGCTGTGATCAGCATGAATCATTTCGACCTCCAGTTGATCTTCAAGTTGCTGTACCCTTACTTCTAGTTCAGTTCTACACTTGAAGCACCAGCTTCTGTTTCGCTTTCTTGCACGTCTTGTCTGCTAGGTAGCTTCCTTCTCTCTTTCACTGCTACAAACCTTGTTGAAGCTTCCTGTATGATGGCAGAAGCTTCATCTGAGCCAGGAGGTGGTGCATTGATCAATAAGTGTAGCAAGCTGTCGAGCATCTTGTCTGCGAGCCTGTTTCTTAGCCTTGTCTTAATACGTTTAATTGCACTGCCTCCTCTTTTGGGCCAGGCATTGGTGACAGGTATGCTCTGTGCCAATTCTGCTAGCGAGACAAGGTTTGGAAACATGAAGCTGTAGGACTTTGAACTTGTCAGCTTTGAAAGAAGCCATTCAGTTGGCGTGGTTTTGAGCATTGTGCTGACAGTTAAATACTCCTGCTTTACCTCTAGAGCCATGAACTTGAAGTGATCCCATTCTGATTTTAACCTTTCAGTATCCAATGTAGAGCTGAAGTGGTCTACCAGTTTGGCCAGCTTTTCCTCACCATATCTTTTGAACTCTGGTGAATTCCTTTCAGGGATGGCCTCTGGATTGAAGATCAAAAAAGCAGCTATGAGTGGGATGTTAGGGAAACGACGAATGTTCTTCTTTAGGTTCTCTACATAGGAAACGCAGAGACGACTCAGGAACTGCGTAGTTGCATCATTAGGTGATAGCTCGATCATTCCAAATTTGCCATTCTCCTCCATCCTGGCTTAACTGGGCAAGGATTTTATCTTTCTCACTCACAACTTTATCCAACTTTGCTATAGAGGCAGAAATTGCTGAAGGAATTGCATCAAAACTAAGTTCCCCAAATTGAAAAGCTTTGCTGAGGATTGCCAGGAGAGGTAAAACAGCATCCATGATGTAGATTGCACCAATAAACTTGTGATTCCGAGTCTGGGTTAACAAACCACATACTGTTGCATCTGATTCTTTAAAGAAATCAAACACAGTAATATGCGCCACAAACTCTTGCTTCATAGATTCCACAGAAGCCTTGTGTGAAAGCCATCTGGTTGCTGCTGCTTTCTTAGCTTTCTTTACTCTCTTCTTGGCCTGCACCATTTGCTCAGTAGGAAGGAGCTTAAGAAGTTCCATTTGTACCATCACTAACTTGGCCGTTTTCTTAGGAGAGTAGTCATAAAATTTCCACACTTGATTCAGCAATCTTTCCACGGTCAGCAAGTACATCAGTTCTTTGCACGTGTCGACACACGCCAATGCCAACCGGTGACACACACAGTGAATGCTAACAAGGTCAGGGACTTTCTTTCAGATGTGTGCAACCATTCCATTATGTGCCCCAAGCATTGCATTGGCCCCATCAGAAACACAAGACTTCATCTTCGAAATGTCAAGAGAACATTTTTCCAGGATACCTTCAAGGGATTCTGCAAGTGCTTTACCTGTAGCTTCAGACAGATGTCCTGTGTGCAAAAACTCAGTCCTGCTTTTCCCCTCATGGACGTACTTAACAAAAGTGACAAACTGTTGAAGAACAGAAACGTCTGTCACTTCATCAACAAGACAGCCAAAAAATTTGGACTTATTCTCTCTTTCAGTTACTCTGTCCTTCACAACTTGCCCTAGAATGAGAAACATTTCTTGCAGTGTACCTTCCCCAGTATATGTAAAATGTTTGAGGTTTTGTAAACCTGCCCATTCCATCAAGTTTAAAAGGGACAAAAGTTTTGTTAGAAATCTCTTCTTTTGCCAACCAGTAGATGGACATAAAGACTTTGTTCAATACTTCATTTTCACATTGCTTCCTTGATTCATGCTCTTCCTGGAAAGGAGAAATTTGCTTGAGATGCTCCTTTTCAATTGCAGAACTGTGCATGTCACTATTGAAGTGCAGCTGAATGGCTTGAGTTATCATTCTAACACATGGTTTGGTGTTCCACGTGTAGTCCTTGTTTCTTTTCGTACATGTATCATGGAGTCTGCACAGCAAACAAAACCTCCCAACATTTTCTTGGAAGGCCAGCCACGAAACTCCAGTAGAAGGCTCATAGACATCATGGTTTTCAGATCTTTGGAACAATCATCCATGCTGAAATTTGTGAATTCGACTTCCCGAGGCCGTAGAAGCTTTGTTAAACTTAAATGCACCACCTTAAGGATCTGAAAGAGAATGGCAGTCCTTCTCTTTGCATGTTTAATACGTGTGTATTTGCCCCTTCTGCTTATCCAACCTGGACAGTGATGATAGGATTTCTTCTTGAGGGATTTCCGATGGACAGTTGTTGCTTGGGGGACGTTGCTTTTTAGAAATTTGCAAGATGGTCATTATGTCCCCAATCTCGTTAATGCCTAACTCTTGCAACAACTCCTTTGTCAATTGGGAGAGGTGCTTTTGCTGCATCCTTTAAAAGAAATATAAGCTTGATAAAATACTTAAAACAAAAACAAAATTGTTTAAGCTAGCAATCCTGATCTCATTAGGTAAATTGGTGGTGAGGGCAACAATAACTATAAAAAAATTCTCTTTATGTATTTTTTTAGATTATCGGTAAATTATAGATGACTGACATCATGAAGAACTATACCAAACTATCATAAATTACTATTTTCCTTTGATAAATATGCATTCCTAATTTTCAGTAACAGAGAAATTAATAACTATCGCAGTCTGATTGAAATTAAAATATTCACACCTGAAAACTATTATTAACATTTATATTTACATCTATATTTAAGTTTGCATCAGGTAAATGCAGGGCTTCTGATCAAGTAGTCTCTTGCAAAAATATAGGGGAATTTGGAAGCAAATATTGGGCCACTATATATATTGGGAATGGGACGATAATTATAGGAAAAATATAGGACCTTTTATGCATTTACAACATATGGGTAGATATACAAGGCTTCGAGTGGTCTTAAACACTGTTTTCCTTGAAAAATATTATCCACATTTTTAAACTGCAAAGGGGCTAGCCCATCACTGCAGATGTGAACAAATGGCCGCTCGTTCCCCTCATAGCCATTCCTAAGCATCACTCAAGAATATTTTCAAGTTTTTAGGACATTTTTGCCCTCTGGTCTGACCGAAGGGAGCCTAAATATTTCATAAACACAGCTCACTGAACAAGCAAATCCCATTAAACACGTACACAACTATTTGCCTATTTTTCTTAAATCCAGCTAAAAATAAACATTGGTGTAGGCATTTATAAATGGCACTGTGAAACCATGAAAGCTTCAGCTTATTAAAGCTATATGAAATATTATTGAATATAAAAAAAATTTAGGAAATATAGCTCTAAATATTTATCAAAAAAACCGTACCTGTTTTCCTCAAACCTATTCGCATATTGTTGCAAAAGGTCTTCTTCTAACCCTGCATTTAAAAAGAACTGTTTCCAATCCATGATCTACAGGGAAAAAACACATTCAAATCCTGTTAAATAATCGAGCAATTAGTTATAAACTTATTGAAGCTGACGAGTTTACATTCTCGAAATTCGCAAAATTTGTAAGAAGATAAACGTTTTTTGAAGTGTCAGTCCTTAATAGCTTTTATACAAATTCTATCCTCGTTCCTTTGTTCTGTCTTCCGACCATGGATGGCTCATTATTTATATCTAATTTGAATGATAATGGTATGACTTACCTCGAGGGCTAGAAGAACATCGAGCGAGCGAGCTTGCTTGTCCTGTGGCGAAAACCGCTGAACGTTGAGACAGCAGATTACGTGCAAATCCCGTGTGTATGGCCCCGGGGTATTTTGCCAAAAACGCAAAAGCGCTCTAATGCCCCGCGTGCGGGGCATGCCTTGGCTACAAATCCCCTGCTAAGCCCGTGGGTTGCCCTTGGGTTGCCCGGGGGTCGACCCCTCGGGATGGCCGCTGATACCCGCATTATAAGGCCATTGCACTGAATTTAAATGTTTATATTAATAATGAAAGTCAATCAAACCTTTGGAAAAACATTTCAAAATGGCAGCTAAGTTGGCGGACACTGTTGCACATCGATATTTCGGAAAATATGTCACTCTTGTATTCTGAGACTCATTTGTGTGAGAAGTGTGGAAGAACATGGAGGTAAGAAATTGTTTTATCACTGCTTCCTTTTTAACTTTTTTTAAAGGTGTTGCTTGTATCTGTTGTGCATCCTTCGATTGAGTTCAGACTAGGTCATGATAGGCTTTCTGCATTCTTTGACCAACAGGAAAGCTACATATTTCTTTCATTGCCTAGTAGGTGTTAATTTAGTTCCATGTTTTTTTAATTCAAAATGTTTTGGGCAAAGCGTGTGAAATTGAAATCGTTTTGAAAAATATGAAATTCTCCTTATATATGTAAAGGAATTTATGATTTTGTTCTAAAAAAAGAAATCAGGTGAACCATTGCCTTATTATCAAAAGTCTCAATATGGAACGTTAACTGTGGGAACTAACAATTCGACAAAAAAATTGTTACAAATGCTTTTAATTTTTTAGTGAGACTTATCTTCAAGTGGGTAGCATTACAAGCCCAGTTCACAAGAGAAAGTATAAAAGCTCTGTAGTCTTAATTGTACGCATATATTGTATATAATTTTCTGTTTAGATACATGTAAGGTCTTAGGATGTGTTTTGCAAATTAAACAGAAAAAAAATTAAAAGTGAAATAGTAGTGGTCGAATATAAAATCTGTTATTTGATGTTTAACTTTACTCAGTGGCTCATTTTTTTCTATGCCAGTTCAAGGCTTTGAAAAATATTACACAAATAACAAAATATCAACGTGTATTATAAGTTAAAACATTGAATAAGGTGTATTTATTAAGGAAGGTGAACGGTGATCTTCCATATTTTCAGCAGCTCAGAGGTAACTTTATTTTTCCTCCATATTTTTGCTATAACTGGATCTCTTTTCATGACGTTTTCTGTGGGAATTTTATTGGAGACTTTCTTGAAGTTAGCTGACCACTCAACAATTGCTTCATTTATTTCCGTGTATTTTTTTTTAGAACTTGTACTTAAATGTGTGCCAGATGATTTAAGAATTGTTCTTTGTGATATCTTGAGCTTGAATTTTTTGTTGCATTTTTTAAAGTTTTTCATATAACATAACATCTTTGGTTGTGCCAGTTGTCTCCATTTATGAATCTCATCTTATCTTCTACTTCAACATCCTCCTCTGTTTTTTGTTTGGTTAAATTTAGTAAAGCCTCATGTCCGGCTGGAGCAAACAGTATCTACAGATAGGGCCTCTCCACTGTTGCCTGGGCATCCACATCTTTTCATTTTGAACTCTAGCTTCTGCATCAGAGAGATGAATTTCTGGGTCATACATCACTCTGACACAAAAGAGCATGTGACCATAATTCAAAAAGGTGAAATGGTCATGCTAAATCAGCGAATGCCTCTTCCACTGAAAGAATGTCAGCCTTTGTTTGATTTCATCATATGTTCCCTTATATCCTCACTGATCTTTTTTAGCTCTGCACCAATCTCACTTTCACTGAGCTCTTCATAAAAGGCATCATTTTTATTTGAAGGAGGTCTTTGTTTTTAATTAAGGCTTCTTTGCAAATGTCGTGGCGGGGAATTTTTCTTGCTTGCAAGTGGTATTTCCTCTGCTCTATCTCTCCCTGTGCATTTATAGTCAATTTGGTGATCTCTCTTTCTATCACTAGCTCTTTTATGTTAAAATTGCCACTCTCTATTCCCTCATGGAAGCTTTGCTTGAGTTGTTGACTTGATTGCATCTCAGGCACGGAAATTTCTCCTCCCTTTTGCTTCCTCACAGCTCTGGGTACCCTGAATCCTGGAAAATTAATCTAAACCTTTTGTTACAGGAGGCTAGGGAAATGATGAAAACCCATGTAAGTATTATTATACTCATCATTAACGTGACTTAGACATTTGTATGTGTTCTTGTCACTTTAGGCCTACTTCTAATGTTTTTCTAATTCATAGTCAAATTAAACAGTAGAAAATGATAATCAGCCATATTGCTAGTACTTCTAAATTCTAAATTTTGACTCCTAAATCTCATCATTCTTTAATTACTAAATCAAATTTCTTTCAATCCAAAGACATAATTTCTTTCGCCAATGATATTGCAGAGATGTAATATGGTCGGCTTAGTTACAAATTCACCACTTTTTTCACCTGTAAGGGCCATCCTCTGAATTAAGATGAACCTCTGATGGGGGCTCAAATCAGGCAATGTGGACTTTTTTTGACTTTAAAAAGGCCTTGACTAATTGCCCTTGTTTGCCAGATGTCAAATCACTTCCCTTGCTTTTGATATTGTACAATCTGGCTTTTTTTGACCAGTTTGGAGGACCATCAAGCCATCATAGCTGGTCCAACTTTCCTTCTATGTTATCAGCTGAAGTTGTGTGAGATTGCTCCTTGACCTCTAGTGGGGTCGTTTTACTCTCTCCTTTGCCTCTTCAAAGGTTTCAAAGGACAGGGTATTCACTGGACTTGCCTTGAACTGTAAGACTGACAAAGGCTAAGGTGAACAGCACTGTCAGTTTGACATTTTGAACTCTTGTCCTTTTTTTTCTCCTTTTCTTATTTCTCTTCATTTTTTCTTTTTTTTAATTTATTTACTCAACTTTAATTATAAACATCTTAACATACAAATTGTAGATAAATTAACAATTAAAATAAATAAAAAAAATGAAAAAAAATCACAAAATCTGAATAATTAGGCCAGTTTATACAGAATACCAGATTCCTTATAAAAAATAAACTGTCAATTAAAAAACATATGTATGTATGTATGTATATATATATACACACAAAAATTATACAAGTTTGCTCAAATAGTATGAAATATGACAATGTATCACTAATCAATTGTAAAAATCTATCCTTATTTGCGTTAAATTTATTAAGATGAAATTTATTAATACTGTTCTGAAATGATGAGAAATGTTCAATTGTTCTGAAATCTATTGGTAGGCAATTCCACAGGTCTACCATACGATTGAAGAAAGAAAACTTAAAAACATTAGTTTTGAAAAGGCCTTTCACCAGTGTAGCTTCACTATTTCTGATGTTATAATTTTACATTTGACAAAACATTGAAATAAATATAACCTTTCAGGCACTTAAAGAAAATCAAAGATCCGATATCTCTCTTCTATATTGTAAAGGTAAAAGTTTCAGTTTGACAAGTCTCTCAGGGTAACTTAAGTCAGTTTTCAGGATAAATTTAGTTGCATGTCTTTGTACATGCTCAAGTGCAATGATCTTTTCTTTAGTGTAAGGTGACCAGACCTGTGGAGCATACTCCAGCTGTTATTGAACAATTGATTTGTGTAAATTATCAATGTTTTCTGATCACATTTATTGGTACAAGTTCTTTTGATCATGCCCAGCATCTTGTTGGCTTTACTGATGATAACGTCAATGTGATTATTCTAAGATAACTTGGTAGAAACATGCACACCAAGGTCTTTCTCAGTTGTAACTGACATAATCTGCGAGCCTTTAAGTGTATAGGTTGAATCAACAATATTCTTTTTCCTTGTGATTGCAAGATATTTGCATTTCTCTGAACCAAACTCCACAAAGTGATCAGCTGACCAATTTGGATTTGACAGGTCACTTTGTAGTTGTTAAACATCATTGGTGTTATCAATGATTCTGAAGCATTTTATATCATCAGCATACAGTTGTACAGTGGTGCTTGAGTGTATAGCTTTAGGAGCCATATTCATATTAATTATAAACAAAAGTGGTCCTAAATTGGACCCCTGAGGCACCCCTGATGATATTGGTAACAACAATGATTCACAACCATCAATGACTGTTCTGTGGTGTCTACATGTAGAATATGATCTAAACCAGAAGCAGGAAAGCAGTATACCTCTTATACTCACATCAAACAGCTCTTTTGTGCAGGTGAAGGCCTCTTTTGAAAACCAGCTTCAGGGACAAGCATTTGAATGCCTCTAAGTGATTTTTGAAAGTTTTCCTTGCACTTTCCATGTTAAGTGGCATATATTGCTTCCCCAATGCTTTTTAATTTCCTTTTTTTTAAAACATATTTTTCATTGTTTTCCCCAAAAGCACCTAGGCTTAATGAAGGGGATCACATTATTAGAAATATAAAATCTATTGATTCAGGCTTACACACAAATAGACACATTAACAACACACACAGGTTGCAATAACAAGGAGTTCTACACACTAGGCTAGGAATATATTAATGAAACAATCAAGCAATGACCTCAGAAAAGCAATTAGTGTGAATTAAAATTTTGTACTTTGTAAAAAAAAGCACAGTTGACATCATAATTTACAGACTCGACACCATACAATAAGAAATTTTGTTTCATACTGTAGCATCAGTATTCAATGACCATGTTTCACCTAGAATATTAGTAGGAGAGGTAAGGAGGACATCACGTTAAGCGGCATACCCTGGACAATACAAGAAAAAGTGCTTCACCAATTCAGAGTCAAAACTGCACTTGCAAATAGGTGACACACCACTATTAATTTTAAAGAGATGTTCTCTTAGACAACAAGACCCAAGTCTAAGGCATGTGTGATCAACAGATGCATGCCTTGTAAAAGAGCAATCATATAACCTATTGTAAGTATGCAGAAAGAGCATTGACTGAACTTGAAAAAGGTACCGGAATTAACAAAAACTACTCTAAGAACGATACAGAATTCAATCCATAAAAAAGAATAAACAAACTTAAAACATCACACCAAGGCCAAGGGATTTTTTTTTCTGTGGCGTTTCAGGGTTGCTTTGGTTTTTTCTTTCTTTGATCTTCTTTGGGTGCCTCAGGTTGTATAAAGCATTTGTGTTCTGTAAGTTTTACATATTCATGGCAAACAAAGCATTTGTCAAAGTAGCATTGGTGAGGTTCTTTTGACGCTGAGGGTTCAAACTCCTTACGACACAGGGCATTGAACAATGCTGTCGCAGATCTTTTTCTCTTTATGCATGTCATAACATGTCTGACTGTAAAACTTTCAGCAACAAAGAATAACAGGGTACTTCACGTAAGGCATAATTGGGTTTTGCGCCACATTCTACCTGCTTGCATGCATGACATCTTTGACCCTCACATGGATGATGTCTGAAGTCATTATGATCAAATCCCTTGTTACACTGATCAAAAAAATAGGATTGTTCTAGAAAACCAGGTTGACCTCGAGTCAGTCATGATTCTGTTCATGCAAGAGTTCCCCCGCTCGCAGCAAGCAGTCTGGCAAGGAATTACAAGACATAGTTCCACTAAAATTAGCAGGTTTGGATAATCATCTTTGCAAAACATAAATTTTTTCTTCCAGAATTCGCTTTGCCTGAGTTCAAGATCTGCTCTAACTCGCTGTACATGGAATTTCAGACTCATCCATTCATCAAGACAGTCATGCAGACTGAAGTTGTGCTGCTCTAGAGGTACCTGAAAATGACCATGTAGTGTCTGGATTTCATTTTCGCCATGTAAGAGCAGCCGATGCCTGTCTGTAACTGGCCAACCTCAGTGGTTTGTCAAGACAGCTGCTGCTGACAATACTGGATCTGTTTCCATCCCTTCAAACCTCTCTTGGATGAATGTCATGGCAGCATTCACGGCAGATGCCTGGATAGCATTAATAGCCTGCCTGTCTGCATCCCTTTGAAGCTCTATGCCCTTAAATGTGTTGCCATCCCCTACTTCCGTAAGGTCTTTCCTTGAAAGATTCAAGTTTTGCTAAAAGGGCAGTTAAGTTATCTTGAACTGTTGAGATTGTTATTCCATCCTCCTGGAAGCTAAGACTCACTTTGGAAAGTGCATCTACGATGTCAAGTAACAGATGCATGATGGCAACAAATTTGTAGCTTGTGAATTTTTTGCTGTAATTCACAGCCCTTCCTTGCATCTGGTTACTGGCATCCCTTGCTTATGAGGTATGTTGGAAGTGCAAAACTACAACTTGAAAGTTCTTTGACAAGAGAATATTCAGTGCTCTTTGCATATGTGGTACCCACCTTGTACCGTCTGCTTTGATTGCCTTATATGCTCTTACTTCCATACTCTCAGCTAGTTCTTTAAGCTCATGGACTGCCTTTGCAGAATAATGATAGTGCTTCCAAATACCTTGAAGCATTTCTTTGACATCTTTAAGAACTGGAACATCTGACAAGGTGTCTGCAAATGAAAGTTCCAACCTATGTGCAACGCAGTGTACCTTAATAATGTGAGGAATTTCTTGTTTAAGCAAGCCATAAACACCACTTATTTCTCCAAGCATAACATTGGCTCCATCTGCTCCCAGGGCCACTGTCTTCTCTTTCCAATCCCTACACACCTCTGTCATAGCAGTTTCCACAGCTGCTTTGATTCCAGGTGCTTTGCTGTTTTCACAAGCCTTCAGCCCCACAAATGAATTTTCTATCTCACCTTTAACCAAATGACATGCATAAACATCTTCTACCTCACGTACTCCAACATCACATGCACTGTCTGCCATTACACTTATGAACTTTGATGACTGAAGCTTGCTTGAAAGTTCATGCTTTAATTGTCCTGCAATAGCCGTTACAAACGTTTTGCATGCTTTGTCATTAATGTAGGTGTTTCCAAGCTCAACTCCGTATTTCATTTCATGTTTGCACAGGTGGGGAAAGCTTGTAAATGGCATCTCTGTTGTGTATTCCGAACAAAGGCCGGGAACACAGTAACTAGATCAAGATGGCGGAAGAACTATTTTTTAATCTGAACAGAAAACCTCGTGTACAATACCAAATATGGAAAACAGGTCTCGTGACACTAACGTCTACGTAGAACAGGGAAACCAAAATTAGGAAAAATCTAACAATTTCCTCCCTTTTAAGACTCAATAGTACGCTAATGAAAAGAAAGAATAAAACAAAATCCAAGAAACAAATTTCAAAGTATCTTAGATAACATGTTGGTACTGTGACCACAGAAAGAAACACCACAGTTCCTTCTAGCCGCAAACATAGTCCTTCAACTTGGGAGGTGGTTTAACCAAACGACCGGCACGGGTGGTAATCGATTCAGGTTTCGGATCTAGTTGATGACCTTCTGGTTCTGGAGGGGAAAACTCCCCAATAGGCGTCACAGCCAAAGGTGGTGCATCCTTCCACTCAGTCTCCGTAGCTACAGGCGGTGTGTCATGTTCGACCTCCTCCGGAACAGCACAATCATCCATCGTTTCTGCGTCAGGTGGGCAAAGGTTGCTATCCCGTAGCTGCTCGACATGATGTTTCCAGGTTTGGTCGTTTACCTTGACTTTGTACAGGACTGGACCCGTTTGTTCAATGACGGTGCCACGCACCCATTTTGGACCTCTGCGGTAGTTGCGGACCCATACGTTCTGGTTTTGGTCAAAAGACTTTAAAGTGTGGTCATTGGGCTGGAGCAACTTCTTGTTAACTTTTCTTGAAACATCCGGCTTAATCAGATCCAACCTTGTCTTAACATTCCGACCCAGGAGAAGCTGTGCAGGGCTAAGCTCAGTAGTGGCGTGTGGCGCTGATCGATAAGCTAACAGGAACCTATCAAGCTTGTGTTGCAGGGTTCTACTGGACTTGTCAGCCTTAACTCCTTTCTTGAAACTCTACTAATCTTTCCGCCTGACTGTTGGTTGATGGATGGTAAGGTGCACCAGTGACATGCTTTATACCGTTCGCAGTTGTAAATTTCCTAAAGGTTTCGGACGTGAACTGTGGACCATTATCTGACACCATCTGGTCAGGGAGTCCCATGCGGGCAAACAGAGAGCACAGCGTGCTAACGGTTTCTTCAGCAGTGGTGATCTCCATCACGAAAATCTCCGGCCACTTGCTGTGGGCATCGATCACCACCATGAGCATCTTTCCCTCGACTGGTCCGGCAAAGTCAATATGCAGTCTTTGCCAGGGAAGGGAAGGGTACTCCCATCGATGCAGGGGTGCACGGGCTGGATTATTTGCCAACTCTTGACATCCCTCACAGTTTCGGACGGCCCCTTCTATGTCCTTGTCAATGTTTGGCCACCAAACAAAACCCCGAGACAAACCCTTCATCTTGACCATACCAATGTGACCCTCGTGAAGCGTTTCTAAAACTCTCTCTCTCAGTTTGGCTGGGACAACTACTCTACTACCCCACATTAGAACTCCATGATGAATCGTGATTTCGTTACCGCGATGGGCATAGTGGATGAGCTCTGGGTGAAGTTCGGTCCCTTGCCATCCTGACTGCACAAGCTCCAGAACACGGGAAAGTACTGGATCCCTACGGGTCTGCATTCTCAAGTCGTGCTCTGTAACGGGGAGGGCCTCGACAACGGTGGTATGGAATATTTCAACTTCATCGGGCTTGTCAGCGGGCGCTGATGGTTGAGGTAGGCGAGATAAACCATCACAATTGGCATGTTGCTTGGTACCTCGGAACTCGATATTGTATGAAAAAGCTCCTAGGAAGAGACACCAACGTTGAATCCTCGCTGCTGCTGTGACTGGCACAGCCTTCCCGGGGTCCATTATGTACTTCAAAGGCTGATGGTCGGTGACCAAGGTGAAGTGGCGACCCTCCAGGTACATTTGGAACTTCTTCACACCCCAGACCAAAGATAATGCTTCTTTCTCGATTTGTGAGAACTTCTTCTCTGTTTCGGACAGGGACCGGGACGCATAAGCGATAGGACGCTCTACTCCCTCAGCAGTACGTTGTGACAAGACCGCTCCGAGACCATACGAGGAGCTGTCTGTGGCAAGAACTAGTGGTGAGTCAGGGTGATAGCGCATCAGAACCCTATCCTGTAGCAACATTTCTTTCACCACAAGAAAACTAGTTTGTTCCGCAGCTCCCCACTACCACGTCACATCTTTCTGTAACAGCCGATGAAGTGGAGCAAGATGAGTGGCCAGATCGGGCAAGAATTTGACGTAATACTGGACCATGCCAAGAAAAGCACGCAGTTGAGTAACATCCTGAGGTTTCGGCATCTCAGTGATAGCCTTTACTTTCTTTGGGGATTGGTGCAGTCCTTCTGCAGAGATGACGTGTCCTAGGTACTCCACAAAACTTCTAAGGAATTTACACTTTTCTCGGTTGGCTTTCAAACCATACTCTTCCAACCTCTTCAATACTGCGACTAACCGCTCCAGGTGTTCCTCTATGGTATGGCCGGTTATAATGATATCATCCAGGTAACAGAAGACCCCTGGTAGTCCTTGAAGGATCTGATCCATAGCTCGCTGCCAGATGGCTGGCGCCGAAGCTACACCATAAGGAAGGCGCTGGTACTGGAACAAACCACGGGTTGTGTTAATGGTGAGGAAAGGCCTGGAGTGCTCCTTAACCTCCATTTGTAAGTAAGCCTGACGAAGGTCAATGACGCTGAACAACGTTCCCCCACCTAGGCTGGCGTAAATATCATCAATGCGGGGAAGTGGGTACTCGTCTACCTCCAGCTGTGAATTGATGGTCACTTTGAAGTCACCACACACTCTTACACTGCCATCCTTCTTCACAGGTGTCACAATTGGAGGAGCCCACTCACTAGTAGCTACCTTCTTTATAACTCGTTCAGCTTCCAGCTCTCTCAATGCTTCGTCCACTGCTGGTTTACGAGCCAGCGCTACTGGGCAGGCTTTCCAGAATCTAGGCCGGGCATCCTCTTTAACTTGGATCCGTGCTTGGATATTCTTCATTTTGCCCAAACCTTCAGAGAAAACATCTCCATGCTTACTCAGGACATCTTCCAGGGCTGGAATGGTGTCGGATGTTTCCAGACGAAGTAAGGGCCAGTCCAGATGGATAGATTCCAGCCATTCTCTGCCAAAAAGGGTGGGTCCCTCATTCTTCACTACATATATGGGAAGTTTCTTTGACTGTCCCTGATACTGCACAGTCACATGGCAAAACCCCATAGGCTTCACTGACTCTCCGGTGTATGTGCGCAACTTCAAGGAGGTGTCCTTTAAAGGAATGTGGCGGAGGTAATCCAAATACACCCTCTCACTCATGACTGACACCACTGAACCTGTATCCAGCTCCATAGTCACTGGGCGGCCTTCAAGGTAGATCTTGAGTGAAATGGGCTTTGTGTTTTTAATGTCTGAGACATGGTACAGGTTCCCAAATTCTCCATCACTTTCTTCGGAATCATCACCCTCCATGACATTGATTCCAGCCTCAGTCATCTGTGAGGTGGCCTGTCTCTTCCTACATGCTCTCTGTGTATGTCCAATGATGCCACAATGAAAACAGCGTTCTTTCATGAAGGGACACTTTTGTGAGTTATGTGACCCTGAACAGCGGTAACAAGGTTTAGACTTCTTACTGTCCTTACCTCGGGGACCCTCGGCCCTAGGTGGTGGCTTGGATATGGCTTGTTCTTCCCCAGTTTTGACAGTGTCAAGTTTATTGATTGGGGTGCCTGGCCCTTGTTCTCCCTGAAGCACGTGAACATCTTTATTAGCCTGCTCAATGGCCAAACACTTTTGAACCGCAAGATCAAATGAAAGGTCGGCGAGTTTTACTTTCAACAATTCCGTAATCATCTTCGAGTCGCGGATACCTGAAACTAATCGGTCACGAAGGCGCTTGGTTCGCATGGCCTCTCCAAACTTACATTCTGTGGCCAAGTGCTTCAGCGTGGCTACATAATGACTAACTGACTCACTGGAATTCCTGGCTTGGTTGTCGAACTCATACCTCGCAACCAGCGCTGATCTTTCAGGTTTCAGTTGTTCCCGCATTCACTCCACGATGATCTCATAGGTAATGGCGTCATCTTTCAGTTGCGTGGGGGCCACTAAATCCTTCGCCAATTGGTAAGTCTCCACCGGAAGGTTCGTCAAAAGTACGGCCTTCATTGTTTTAGGTTCCTTGATCCCATTTGCAAGAAAGTAAAAATCCAGTTGTTCGGTGTAGGACTCCCAATCCGCTCCCACCACAAACTTTGTCACTTTGCCGATGGCTTGACTTGTGTTAGCGCTCAGTGCTTCGTCCGGCATAATTTTATTTTCGTCGTCTCTGTCCCTTTTTGGAACGTGATTTGTACGACCCACTCCTGTTAACCGCTTGTGCTTGATCAAAGGGATCCCATCCTCGTCGCCAGTTGTTGTGTATTCCGAACAAAGGCCGGGAACACAGTAACTAGATCAAGATGGCGGAAGAACTATTTTTTAATCTGAACAGAAAACCTCGTGTACAATACCAAATATGGAAAACAGGTCTCGTGACACTAACGTCTACGTAGAACAGGGAAACCAAAATTAGGAAAAATCTAACAATCTCCCTCTTTGCAACAAAATAAGCTATATCAAATAATCTTTCCATCTTCTGAGAGACTTCTTTTGACATTGACTACAGAGCGCGTGGTAAAGGAGCTAGCTGTGGATTCTCAGAAACTTTAGCAGCCGCAACACAACGTGTATGACCAGTTGAAGTTTCGTGGCTTCTCACAGATTCTATTTTAAAGTTCTGACTGCCAGACACGAAGGTAGAGGATGAGTCACTGCAAGTTGGATTGTCTCTACAAAATTTGCAAAACATCCGGTTTCCTTCTGAGTCGTACGTTAGCCATGTGAAGTCTTTCAACCACGACCGTACGAACTTTTGTTTCGATGAAGATTGAGATGTCGAAGAATCATCAATTGCTCTCTTTGAAGTGGAAGTTGTAGATGTTTAAGATGATTCAGAGGATTTTGATGACGACAGAAATGCCCTGATATCCATACTTAACAAGAGCAATCACGCGTGGCATTTCAAGAGCAATCACGCGTGGCATTTCAAAATGGCGGACAAGCGTTTTTTGATAGCATTGCATCATGGGTATGTGACCTTATCCCATGTTTCCTTGATCAAGCAAGTCAATATGGCGGCGAACGAACACGGACTTGTAACGAAACAAAGAATTATTTTTCGAATTTAGTTATTTTTCTTTTTTCATCTCATGCCAGTTGTTGAAATGAAAGAATTTTGAAAATGTTTGAAGACTTAAGTTATTTATAGAGGCGAAAATTAACTAGCCAAGATGGCTAGCAGATGAGAAAATCCACTAGCCAAAACTCAAAATCTACTGGTATTTGGCTAGTAGACCACCGCCAAGTTCGAGCCCTGCAAAATAAATTTCGATAAGAGTCTATCCCCTGAAACTTTTTTTCAACACATTTTTGAAAATCTTACCTTGCTAATGCATTTGTAATTTCTTTTCCGATATTATCGCCATGGGATGGAGTTCGTGTCTGCTTTAGGGTGGCCTCATATCTTTGTTTATCCGCTGTCTTTTTCCAATTTTTTCGGAATCCAGCATTTTGAAATTCAAAGTTAAAGAGAGCACCACCAGATTGTTCCACACCCAAGTCTATATTGAGGGCATCCAATTGCTGTTGGTCTAATTGATCATACAATTTATTGGGTTGATCGTCAGATATTTCCCCACCATACTGTTGTTTTCAAGTTCATCATAATGTTGATTTAATAGGTCATCCGAGATACTATCCTCTTCCTCCACATCATCATACGTTCTTTTTGCCATCATCGAATAAATCTACAACTAACAAGACATGACACAAATATAATTTTTACTCGCATTTTATTTACAAAAGTTTCTACTGTCCTTTACGCGATTCATGTTATTATAAATCTTCTGGGTTTTTTATGTATTCCATGACCAATTCAGTTGCGGTTTTAAGGTTCCTTTTTAACAAGTTTTAGGAGGTTGAAAAAACACGAGTCCGGTAAAAGAAGAGTACAAAACAAAACGCTACAGCGTAGCAGAACTCAGTGATGATGTTGTTAGAATGGAGGCAGGCCTTCCAACAAAAGAAGTATTTAGCATTGTTGTAAAACATGCACTTAGATTATTTTTCTGGCTGGAAAGTGGAGTCGATTAATTTTTAAGATCAGATTTTTATCAATTTAATGAAACTTAGAACTATACAAACCTTCACCTAGCTCAATTGTTTCATTGTAGTGTGTCTACTATTTCAAACATTGTTACAACTTTTATTCATGTTTTGCATTGCATTTTGTTTGATGACTTAATGACAACCATTCCCTCTAGAAGAAAAAACAAACTTTCTGCACCATCCTCATTTAGTCAATTTGGCTCATGCAGGATTATTATAGACTGTACTGACATAGAAGTGGCTGCTCCTGGATTGATGAACCAACAAAATGCCACATACTCATCCTACAGAGGAATGAACTCTTTCAGGTGATTATTGGTGTTGCACCAAATGCTGTCATCGCTTATGTCAGTTATTTATATTCAGGATCCATTTCAGACAAGGCTGTTGTTCAGCAGTCTGGTCTGGTAAATCATTTCAGTGCTGGTGACATGATCCTGGCTGACAAGGGGTTTCTTATCCAGGATATTCTACCCAATGGTGTCTCTGTTAATATTCCACCTTTCCTGAACAGTGGAACATTCACAGAAAGTGAGGCAAGAGCAACCAAGGCTGTAGCCAAATGCTGAATCCATGCAGAGAGAGCCAATGGTAGACTGAAAGACTCTAGAATTTTATTCCATCTCATTTGCACTGTTATGCTGACATTCTTTTGCAATTGTGTGCTGCACCTGTCAATGTGCAGTTTCTTTTAATCAAAGAAGGTTGTGAAGATATGGTTTTTGAATAATAATATTGTTTTGAACACTACTAGGTGGGCTGGATAATAAAACTGTTTAAGAAAACATATATGGGTTTGAGGAATTGAAAGGCTCAGAGCAAGAACGACCCCTTGATTTTTCGGCCATTTTATGAAAGTGTTCAGAAGTAGTTGAATTTTGGCATGTGGACTTAGTTTTACTGGATATACACTGTTTTGGTTTTTTTTTCACTGGTTTGCGCTTCGTTTTCGAGAAATAACGTATGCAAAAAAAACCTTGAATTTCGTAGCGGCTTTCATTGAATGAAGCCAAAACAAAAGAGAATGACAATATTTTTTGCAAATTGTCAATTTTATAATTTTATGTTCTGCTTTAAAGGGACACTGTCACGAGCATCGCTTCAAAAATGCAAGAGTGCAAAAACACATTTTACAGCAACAGAAACCTACAAATACCGGTCCAGTTTTGATAAAAGTAACAATGCCAGTACAATGAAGCTGAAAAAAAGTTTTATCATTGTGATAAAACCAGGAACTCAAGAAAAGTCAGTCAGCCTGATTTTTTCAAGTTCTGCCACCGTGACAGTGTCGCTTTAAACTGCAAACTATACTTTACTAGTGAGATACCGTTTTGCGGAGGCATATTACCTCTTACATATATCTTCATAATATCTCTTACTATATATCCTAGTATTATGAACTCCTGATCTTACATATGTGCTATGTCGAACGGTAAAAGCATTAAAAATTTGGCTAGTATAGGTTTTAATCGTGTTATTGGCTAGTTTTCCCGTTTAGAGAAAGAAAGTTACATTGTATTTACAAATTTTCAGCACAATATTATATTCTCTTTAAAATCTCAGCCTCGCGTTTATGCTTAAAATATTCTTAAAATTTCACAAATTTTAGCCGGTATTATGTTAAAATAAGATGTTCATTTATCCTTTGGTTCTGGTTCGGCAGCCTCCATGGTTAAGTAAAACTGGCGCTGGGGCTCAGGGACGAAGGCAGCTATTTGTTGCAGGTCTTCCAGTTTGGCTGGGACCACCTTCAAATGAGCAGGATAGTTTGGTGTCTGGCGCCGGATGTTTACCTTTTTCCAGGGTTCATCTGTGGAAAACCCATACCTTACCCAAACTTCGTCTGGATGGTGGACCATTTGGGTTTGCCCAGTGATAGGATCTTTCTCCTCTCCCCAACCAAAGTTTAACCAATGCGCATCGAGGATTCGGACGCGCTTCCCATCCCGGTCCTTCGCTATCAGTTGGTACCTAGCAAGAATATTAATAATGGTTAAGTGATATGAAATATAAAAAGATCCATATGAGTCCTATTCTACAAGGTTTCCAAAGTTCATTGCGGCTTCGTGGTTTTAAAAACAAGCATTGTGGGCCTTATTTTTATTTAGCTTACTTTAGATCCAGGAAATAGATGATATATTCAAAAAATTTTAGTGGAAATATCCGGAGAATTAAGTAATGATTTTCTTGTAGCACACCGCGAATATCGCACCCTTGAACTTTCACCCCCCCTCCCCCCTTATCTTTATAAGGCTTAGGTGCAAAAACAAGCTATTACCAGGATTTTTTACGGTAGGCCACTCTAAAACGCTCTATAACTTGTACATACATATTGACGCAATAAAACGGGGGTGCATATCTGGTAACCTCATACTGGTGACCTCATTAATTGTCTATGTACCTGGATTCCAAGAAGGACCTCCAGTCTTTGAAGTCAGGCTGCCTCATTTCGCGTACCACGAACGGTTTCACTGTATTCGCCTCTCTGACGACTTTATACCAGTCCTCTGGTAAGTACACCACTGCACTTTTCTTTCTCTTCTCTATCTGGCTAAAGTCTGTGTCATTTTGAAGGAACGTGTGGCCCCTCACGAGGTACTTGTGGTTAAGTACCTGGTAAACGCCCATGTGGTGTAGCTCGGTGTAGAGGGCAACTATCGTCATGTTTCTGTTTTGACCCGAACAGCCATCAGAGTAGCTTAGGAGCGACCTATAAAGACAGAATAAAATAATATGGTGTTATAGTGAGACCTGTATCTAACAATGACTGGGGACTAGGTGAATTTGTTCGCGAAATTGAGGGTTCACCTTGTCGGAAACCTCGATATAACGGGAAAACTACACTTATAATACTTGGCTTGCCGCTTAGAAATTTGGAATTCCCTAACAGCAGATGATTTCGTAAGTTATTAGTTGAGTGTGTATTTGATGCAGATTACAGATCCACTTTATCACTGTATTTATTCCATTACACACCACGGCGTTTATTAAATTATTCTTCCTTCGAGTGCTGCCTTTATTCGAGGGCGCAGTTTATTTAAAATCCAATTTGTTTTTTGCAAAGAATAGTATGTTAACTGAATATTTGATTTTAAAAAAAAACCATGTTTCATTTATTGTTCTCGTGTTTCGATTTTCAAATGTACTGATCTTAAAACATGGTTACAATGAAGAAACAAATTTTGTAGGCTTGCACAAACTCAATTATATGTTGCTGCATTTGCTTTTTGATGATGCGGTGTTTATTCGAGGGCGGCGTTTATTATGATAATCATTTCTGCTCTAAACTGCGGTGTTTATTCGAGGACGGTTTTTAATCGCATAAATATGGTAATCACTTTATTTATTGCATGGGCGATCACAGAACTGTTCTGGCGATAATAAAATTCGCCAAAACTCTAAACAGTATTTTTGACTGTTGCAGATTGAACCCTTATGGTGTTGCTCCGCTTTTTAACAAACATAGGTTTCTTTTCTAAGTAAAGTTTTATCAAATTCCTTCAAAGCGCTTTAGAGATATATACTAAAATGCTGTTGTGATCACTCGTGAGAAACGTCGCTTGAAACTTTTAAATTTGAAAATCAAACATGCAGGGTTGGAGGTTTGCACTAAGATGCAACCGACCGATGTTCCGAAATAAAAAAAAACTAAAACTTACCTCGCTCCAGTGTTAAACTCAGTGAGGACATTATGCAGGCAGTTTGCCACCTCCACTGACCCAAGTTTGGCTGTTGTCTCATCCCACATAAACATATAGCCCTGGTTGGACACGCAATAGTGGATACCAAAGTTGTAGGTCCACAGCTGCCTCTTATAAAACATCGTTATGCTGTAAGTTTGGGGTCTCCGGATTTTGTGGAAAATCTTAAGTTATCATGTCTACGACATCTTTACTGCGGTGTTTTACTCCTGAAGAGCCAACTGGACGGGGCTTTCCAACCCAGCTCCTCACTGCGCGTGCCTTTAAATGCAGATTCAGCAAGTTTGTGATGTTCCTCGAGTTCTTTTTCAAGTTTTTCTTTTTCCGCGCCCTTGGATGATCGCACTTTAAGGGCCAGTTTATCGCAGGTGGCGCAAGTGTCGTTGCAAGGTAGTGCGAAGCCCAGGTTGAATTCTCCATTGAAGATGTCCCTGTATGTGTGTAGTAGGATGTGGGCTTTCAGTTCCGGTGGAATTGGTGTTGTGTTTTCCTGCTGACATCTAAGGAAATAAAATGATTCTCTATTATCACAGCGCCAAAAGTAATGCGTTTAGTGCGTTTAGTAGAGATGTACAAACTACCGCGAACTGATGTCTTTAATACCTGTCGACATTGTCCTTTATTATAAAAAGTTTACGCTTAAGTTTTCAAATTTGCCATTGGCAGTTCTTGTGAACTTTTTGTATTTTACAATTTCCTTTTTTTTTCCTCGGTGTATTTCCTCGTTTTTCTGGCGTTTTTTACGTTGAAAGGGTATTATTTATTTTTTATTACCTAAGACCTTAAAACTCATTTAACTGTTGGTTTGTTTTGAGCTACTACAGTTACCTTATAATTTCGTGTTCCCTTTCGAGAACAGCTGGCTTGTTCATCTCTAGGTAATCGTAGTACATTCTCTGTACTGACCATCCTGGTTCCAGATACTCTCTGTCAGGGTTGTCTTTGCGGGAATAATGGGATGTTTGTCGAGGAAAGGAACTGATGTGGGCTCTGACCTATACAAAAGAACATACGTTAGAATCAATCCTGCGACATACATACAAACCCCAACCCTTTCCCTGTTTTCTTGACTTTACAAAATAAATCAAAAAAAATAAAAAAAAACATCCAAATCAAGAAAAAATTATCATATTATTGTAGCTTAAATATATTGCAAGGAGTTAAGGCTAGCCTTTCCTAACATCTCTTCAGCAAATATATCCACACAGGATTACTTTTAGTAGTAATTTATGTGACAAAAGAAAAACTTTAGCCTACAGTCCTGCACTTTTCACAATCTTAACATTAAAGTTGAATTTTGTCAATTTTACAGGGCAAACTGACCTCCACTTGAAATAATACTGGAGTCTGCCCAAAACAAAAACAATTTGATGGTATTCAGTTGGCATTTTAATCAATCAATCAATCAATCAATCAAAGTTTATTGTCTAACGTGAGGCATGGTTGCCCAATTGCCCGAGCCAGAGGCTCATGTATAAAACGGTAGACTATAAACTAACTATAATTAAAGGTACATTATAAGAAGTACTTATAAGTCAAAATAAATTCCAGCATGTAACTAACTCAATTAACACAGACAAAAAGGAGAAGACTTGAGCTGAAGGCAAAAGCCCAAACACAAGCGACAATGTCAACTGAATCAGATAAAAAATAAAAAAAATAAAAACTTTATAGGTAAAAATGTATAAGTTTAGAGTATGAATAATAATTGTGAATTTGTAGGTAATTAATATTGATAGTTAAAGGAGTCTAAACATTATTTTCGGTGAAAGATATTGTAGTAGATTAATATGAATAAAAATGACAATGTATGTGTATGTACAATGAAAGTCAAATACATGTATTACATTTACAGATAGGTCCTAGTGTGCTGAAATCGAAAGTCTTAAGTTTGCAACAGAAATCGCTAAGCTTAGATGCTGTTTTAAGTTCTGTAGGTAAACTGTTCCAAAGGTGATCAACGTTATATGTAAAGGAATTATGATAGAATCTATTATTATACCCTGGTTGCACTAGATTTACACCTTTATTCCTTAAATTATATCTAGATTCCCGCAATTGAAAAAAGTTTTTAATATATTCGGGACCGTTCCATTTCATACATTTAAAAAGTAGTACCGAGGAACTATAAAATCGCCTATGTTCTTGAGTTGTCATGTTGCTTTTAGCTAAAATTGTATTGTAGTCAACACCATTGCCGAGATTAAGCAAAGTTTTAAGTGTGTACTTATTGACTGATTCCAGTTTAGAGCTCAGTGTTTTATTTATTCCAAGCAATAGCGGACTACAGTATTCCAGGTGAGGAAGTATGTAAGCCTTATAGAGCGATAGGCAGACATCTACAGGCATAAGTTTTTTGAGTCTCCTAAGGGCACCAATCTTGGCATAGACTTCTTTTATGACACTCTGTATGTGATCAGTAAATGTTAACTTGTCGTCAATTATGACCCCAAGGATTTTGAGTGAGTTAGATAACTTGACTCTAGAGTCACCAATGATAAATTGAGGGTCGTAAGCAATATCTCCAATCATCATAGCTTGGGACTTTATGTTGTTGACCATAAGATAATTACGAGAAAGCCAAGACAGGAGGATGTCAATATCATGGTTCAGGGAGATTTGCAAGAAAGTGATATCGATAAGTTGTCGTATCATCGGCATATAGACACAAGGAAGCGATCTGGCCAGCAAAGTTTATGTCATTCATATATATATTATAAAATAAGGGACCGAGAAGACTACCTTGAGGCACACCACATTGAACGGGAAGCCAATCAGAGAGTTTGCAATTATATTTAACTCTTTGCTGTCGCTTGGTCAAGTATGACTGTATAAATCTGAGGGCATCATCATTCAAACCATAAGCACGCAACTTGGCTAGGAGTAGGTTGTGACACACAGAGTCAAATGCTTTGGAAAGGTCAATGGCAATAGTTCCAGTGACTTTCTTAGAATCCAGGGCTAGTCAACCATTTTTAGAAGAGCAGTGCAACATGAGTGCCCACTTAAGAATCCAGACATATTGAGAGAGAAGTGGGTCTTGAAAGTATCATAGAGCTGATCATACATAACTTTCTCAAGAATCTTGGGAATGGACGAAAAGATACTGATTGGTCTGTAGTTTTCCACAAGAGAGCTATCATCCTTTTTATAGACTGGAGTAACATTACTTAATTTCCATTCCTGTGGCCACGTTGAGTTAGTAAGGCTGTAATTAAGGAGCTTAGTCAGAGGCCCTTTGATTGTTGATGCAGATAGCTTAAGAATCATGGGAGTGATATTGTCAGGTCCACAAGACTTGTTCGTTTTAAGGCCAGTGAGCAATTTACCAATGTATTCCTTACTGACAGATTGAAATGAAAAACCAAGATTGAAATTGCGCGACGAGATTGAAGTCACACCTGGATGATGTTCGAAATCTTCAACAGACTTAGTCAAAACAGCTCGATCAAGAACAGGTGAAGAGAAGTGTTCATTGAAAAGATTGGATGGATCACTTACAACTGCACCCCTATCCATTATTCATGTGCCATCGCTGTTATCTTGTCCAGAAGACGGTAGAAGAGGCTTTACCCGCTTCCAAAAATCTCCAGGAGTTGTTGTGTTAGCCCAAGAGTCCAAAAAGAACCGTTTAATAGATATTCGCTTAAGTTTGGTAACTAAGTTCCTTTGTACTCTATAACTTTCCCAAGTTTCGTCAAGTTTTTGGCATTTAATAATTTAGTCATTCCCTTTCATCCAATGATCGATAATTATACTATTTCATAGAATCAACAATTTATCAAAAATAATATATTATATATTATTGGGAATCACAGCCAAACCCAAAGAAAGTTCTTGAGAAAAATAAGGGGAGGAGCAGGGCAGGCAGGGGTTTCATAGGGGGTCGAGGGCAAGGCAAATAGACTGGCTGCAAGGAGAATTTGACGGCCTGGTTTGACAATCTTGAGGAAAGTTTATCTTATAAAGAAGTTCAGGTCAAAAAGCTTTGTAGTCCTGTGAAAACCAGTTGCCCTCCTGTTGAAAATGTTAATGAAACCCCCAGTGGCATGAAAAGCCTTTAACACCAGACAAATCACTATTAAATATGTCCCAACCTTAACAATTTAATTAAAATCAATTATTAATATTACTCTACCATTCTCCTGCAACTATTTTGGGGAAAATATAGTTTAAATAAAATTGTGTTAAAAGTGGGATGTTTGCTGCCCAAGATTCATTCCTTTCTATTTTTAAAACAGCTAGGTACATCCTTTGTGGTCCACAGAACAAAATAACAAAATTTTCGCTGAGAAAATACATTTCTCTCTGGACCTGGTGCCAGTAAACATGCTCCTTCTTCAATACATACTCTCTACTGTCAGATTTATCGAGGCAAAATGTTGCTGAAGATTGTACAGCCTCATCTATGGTTAGTGTGCGATTATCGGAGGCGAAAGAAAGAGGGGAGTCCAAGTATATGTTTAAAGCTATATATTTAATGAGCAGAGGAGCTCACACAAGCAGGGCCTGAGGTCAACTGAACTGTTGCATAATCACAATAGGATATTTATAAGTCGAGCGCGGTTGGTAGGTAAGAGGATTAAGGGCTAATCCCACATCCCCCTTTCTAGACATTTCGATACTGTAAGAATGTCTCTGTGCAAAGTCTTCTAATAATGGAAAGCGAGTCTATTAAGTAATTTGATCATGAAACTAATAGCAAATGTTCATTCAGTCCTAATCAAAACCTAATCTCTTGGGCGGGTTGACCTTTCTTCCGGAACGAGTAGCGGTTCCAGGAACGGGAACTGGAATGGAAGACTTTTGGGCAGACATAAAAGCTTCGTTCTTCTCTGGCGGAATAGGTGGCTGATCCTTGGAAGTTTCGGGAGGATCAGGTGGAGGGCTTTCCGTTGTGTACTTTGCTTCTTTAGGATTTGGATTGAGTTGACGTCTGTTTCTTCTAACAGTTGCGTTGCTGTCAGTGTCGAGGTAGTAGGAACGTGGCTGTGGTGTTTTGGATACTACTACCGCGTTCTCTTTGCGATCAGGGATGTAAACACGATCGCCTGGCGACAGATTACTGAGCTCTTTAACTGCATGTCGTCGGTTGTACTCTTTCATTTGCTCGGTCTTAATCTTGGCTTCCTTTTCACGCAATGTCGTTAACTCTGGCCATTGCGGTGTTAGTTTAGACGGAGTAGTTGGAAGGGTGGTGCGTAGTCGCCGTCCCATGCATAGTTCGGCTGGGCTGAATCCGTTTTCCAGTGGAGTAGCTCTGTAAGCGAGTAGTGCTTCATACGGATCGTCAGATTTTGTAAGGAGGTTTTTAGTTGTTTGCACCATGCGTTCAGCTTCTCCGTTGCTTTGTGGGTATTTTGGACTGCTTGTAATGTGTGTGAATCCCCATTTTTCTGCAAATTTGGCGAATTCCGCTGAGGAATACTGCGGTCCGTTATTGGAGATCACGGTTTCTGGAATTCCATGGCGCGCGAAAATCGCTTTTAGGTGATTGATTACTTCTTGAGAGGTGGCTTTTCGAAGTACGCCAATCTCGCAATACCGCGAGAAGTAATCTACCACGAGGACAAATTCCTGTCCTTTCCATTCGAATAGATCGGTTCCTACTTTTTGGAATGGACGCTCAGGTAACTGTGTAGGAATCATGGGCTCTGCACGATTAGTTTTCGTCTTGATACAAGTAGGGCATTCCCTGACAAGATCTTCTATCTGCTTGCTGAGATTCGGCCACCAGACACCACTTTTCGCTCTTTCACGGCATTTCTGGATGCCTTGATGACCTGTGTGTATCTTGTCTAATACATCGAGTCTTAACACTGAGGGAATTATGACTCTGTCGTCTTTCATTAGGATTCCCTGCTGAACTGTGATTTCTGCCCTGTACTGCCAGTACGGTTGGAGTGAACAATTCAAGTGATGTTTCTCTGGCCAGCCTTCACTGCATAACAGCTTAAGCTTTGAACAGACTTCGTCTTCGTCCTGATGAAGGCGTATTTCTTGCAAGCGGCGCTCTGTAGTTGGCAGGCATTCTACTATGTGTGAGACATAGAGGTTTAAATCTTCGTTAAGTTTCTTCTCGTCTTTCGTGAGACTTCGGTGAAGTGGTGCTCTTGATAAGGTATCAGCTGTGGTGAGGTCTTTTCCGGGTACATGGACTATTTGGTACGAGTAGCGCATAAGTCGCATCCGGAACCTTTGAATACGTGGTGGCATGTCCTGGAGACATTTTGATCCTAGTAACGGCACCAACGGTTTGTGATCCGTTTCGATAAGGAACTCTTTACCGAGGACAAAGTCGGCAAACTTTTCACAAGCCCAAGTAGTTGCGAGTGCTTCTTTCTCTATCTGAGCGTATCTTTGTTCAGTAGACGTCATAGAGCGCGAAGCGTAGGCGATTGGCTTCTTTGAGTCATCTTGGACTTGTAAGAGGACTGCTCCTAATCCATACGACGACGCGTCTGCAGATATAATAGTTTCTTTATTGGAGCAGTAATGAGCGAGAACTGGCGCTTGAGTCATTTCTTTCTTCAAGCGAGTGAAAGATTCTTCTTGAGCTTGACTCCAGTGCCATTCGTTCTTGCTTGAAAGAAGATCGCGAAGAGGCATAGTCTTCTCCGACAGATTTTCGATGAACTTTTGTTGGTGGTTGATCATTCCCAGGAATCTCCGTAGTTCTGCAACATTTTGCGGTTTCTCCATCTTTTCAATAGCTGCAGTCTTGTCTGGATCGGGGCCTATTCCTTGAGCGCTGAGGCTATGGCCCGCGAACTTCAATTGTTTCCTTGAAAATTCGCACTTCTCTGGGTTCAAGGTGATTCTTGCTCTGATCAATCTTGTTAAAACTGCGTCAAGTCGTTCATCATGTTGTTTTTGCGTCTTTCCATGCACGAGGATGTCATCCATAATGCATATGACTCCTTCTAAACCTTCCAGCTCGTTTAGCATTCTCTTTTGGAATCGTTCTGGTGCTGATTTCAAACCGAAGGGGAGTCGCTGAAAACAATATCTGCCAAAGGGAGTCAGAAATGTGGTCAGGAGTTGAGAGTTTTCTGCTAGCTTCTCCTGCCAAAAACCGGAATTTGCGTCAATTTTTGTGAACACTGTGGACTCTCCAATTTCACCTAGCAAGGCTTCAATCTTTGGAAGTGGATACGTTTCACGGCAAACGTTTTCATTGAGCTTTGTCAGATCCACACATATTCGGATTTTCCCGTTTGGTTTAGGTACTGTCACCATTCCAGCGCACCAATTTGTAGGCTTGTCAACCTCTCTGATTACTCCCAACTTCTCCATTCGGGCAAGCTCTTCTTTTACTTTGCTTTTCATTGGTAATGGAACACGTCGTGGGGTCATGATGGCAAACGGTTGAGCGTCTGACTTCAACTTGATTTC
The DNA here is from genome assembly GCF_964200805.1 of Pocillopora damicornis. Lineage (NCBI taxonomy): Eukaryota > Metazoa > Cnidaria > Anthozoa > Scleractinia > Pocilloporidae > Pocillopora > Pocillopora damicornis. Next base: position 8,252,653 of record NC_142679.1, on the reverse strand, counting down.
ATATTCTCCCTCAAGTTCTCCCAGTCCATGGAACAGTTGAGGATATTTCGCTTTAATACTTTCTTCGTAGCTTTGACTTTGGATTTCATTGATTCGAGCCAATAGATTTAGCTTTTGAATCCCTGGCTGCCCCAGAAGAGGCTCTTTTAGGCCTTTAACAACGTAAATATCTTCGGTCACGCACTTTTCTCCCAGGGATAAAGTGTCACGAATTGTCCCTATTACACAGAGACCCTTGTGATCCGCTCCAAAGAGTCTTTTGGAGGTGTAATGTAGTTTTCCTAAGTTGCATTGGCGAAAGACTTCTTCAGGAATAACTGTGACATCTGCGCCGGTATCAATCTTGAAATTTACTTCGGAGTTTCCTATCGATAGATTTGTACGCCATTTCTCCGATGTTTCGATTGTGTTGACGACTTCGTTGACGGTCATTACAGAGATATCATCTTCTTCCGAATCATCATTAACTCTATGGACTTGTTTTGAGGATTTGCAGACCTTGGAATAATGACCCTTTTTGTTGCATGCATTGCAGGTAGCATCTTTGGCTGGGCAACGCTGAGGAGGGTGACCTGGCTGAGCTCCACATCTGTAACACGATGTTTTCTTTGCTTTCGAAGAAACTCCATAATGCTTGGGTTTTGGACTTCGACGTTTGTTTTCTGGAACTTTCCTGTCATGTATTGCCGATATGTCAGCGGCACTTGAGGGGTTTTGAAGAATTTGATCATGATGTTTCGTGATTTCGGCGGATTTAACTTCTTTAATTACCTGATCCAGAGTTAAGTTGTCATTTGCCATCAATCGACACCTGAGATGAGAATCACGCAAACCAGCAATTATTTGAGTGTGCACCATTTGGTCACGAAGGTCCCCAAAAGAGCAGAGGTCGGCTCTTCTCTGAAGATCTTCAATTAAGGTGAGGACAGATTCTTTGTCTTGCTGAAAGCGTCTTACGAACTGTGTTCTCTCGAAGACTAAAGCAACTTTTCCTTTAAAATGATCTTTGAATTTTTGTTTGACATTCGCGTACTGGATATCTTCACCTGACAGTTTGAAACTATCATAGATGTCGGCGGCATTATTTCCCATTACGTAAATAAGCGTATTGATGCGCACTTTATCTGACAGCTCATCACGTTCCGTAGCTGCTTCAAATAACTCGTAGCGCTTTATCCAGTGGTCCCAATCGTCTGTTTTGGGATCAAACTTAGCCGGAGGAGGAATATTGAAATTTGCTGCGGCCATTTTTACGCTTCCACTTTGTGGGTTATCCGTCTGTAGTGAAGCCGTTGAAGAACTCGGTTTCACTGGGTCTGTGGGTGGTGACGTGACTGGCGTGCTTGATTCCTCGAATATTTCTTCGTTTGGATCTTGAGCGTTTGAATTCATTCACGCGATGTGAAATGAGGTCGGAAACAACTTTCTTTTCTGCTACTTCTTGTTCCTGCTGTAGGATCCCACTCCTGACACCATGTGCGATTATCGGAGGCGAAAGAAAGAGGGGAGTCCAAGTATATGTTTAAAGCTATATATTTAATGAGCAGAGGAGCTCACACAAGCAGGGCCTGAGGTCAACTGAACTGTTGCATAATCACAATAGGATATTTATAAGTCGAGCGCGGTTGGTAGGTAAGAGGATTAAGGGCTAATCCCACAGTTAGGTTTCTTTCAGAGTATGGGCACTTGGCCTCAAGAGCAGTTTCATGGTCAACAATCCCATCAGGGGAAGCACCAAGAATACTAGAGGAATGAAACCAGATTCCAGTTTCTTTAACTGTTTTCCCTGTCTTCAAGGTGAAGGCCTTGATAGCTTCCTCTTCATGGTTAACTCCCCATTGTACTGCTTTCACTCTTGAGAGGTTGTATTCTGCAAGAAGGTGTTTCGGAAGCGAGGGAGTAACTCGTTTGGCTTTCAGAACACTACCAAAGTTGCTGGCAGTAAGACGGCCCCTCCTTGCCAAATGCCAGGCAGGATTGTCATGCTGACCAACAGTGATCCTACTGATTTTCAATATATCTTCTTCAAGTATTCTGGATCGTCGAACTAAACACTCCAGTTGTTGTTGAAGCCCTCTGGTTTGAAGAAACTGTTCTGAAAATATTATATCCTCTATTGTTGGAATTGGTAGTTCGTTAAAAGGAGGTGGCTCTGGGCTGAGCAGCCAGCAAAGGCCTGGAAACCTTCCATATTGTTTAAGGTCTTCATACAGCTGTGCTCTGTCAACCTGTACTGGCTTTCTTCCCAAGGCAGTGTACTTCTGAGGTGGAGGGAACATTTCTGCCACAGCTTGAGCTGAGAGCGATGTGTTTGACTTCCTTTTCCTCCACTGACACTCAACGTCGGTTCTGCTTAGATTATGGATGCCGTGTATAAAGAGTGCAGTTGCATGGCTACACTTAAATGCTCCTCTTGGGCATTCACACTCAGTCGACTTAATTTCGTGTTGCTCATCCAAATAAATCTAGGAAAAGAAAACAACGAAAGAACATCACACCAACGAATTGGATTCAGGTGGTCCCACATGATAACAACAATGTGCTGCGCTAAAACCACGCTATGAAGTAAACAAATCACTCAAAGACAGATCACTATATTATAAATATGTATGTATGTATGTATGTATGTATATATATATATATATATATATATGACTAACTGCAGACAGTACTGTTTCGGCCTTCTGGGCCTCATCAGTGCAGTGCTGATTATATATATATATGTATATATATATAATGAGAGGAAAAAAAGGACGCAACTACAAATGGAGAAATGTAGTTGCGTCCTTTTTTCCTCTCATAATATTTATTCTGCTCTGCTTCAACGTATTGAGCAATGTTCCACGCGAAAATCGACTTGCAGACTTCCTATATATATATATATATATATATGTAAACTAGAAAAAAGATAAAACCGTGAATAATTAGATGAATAGTTGAATTACTTCTCAAAAACTCTGCGTCAGAATTTAAATTGAATCTAATAATAATAGCACTATGATTTAAAAATGTCTATTCATTATCCAATAAAAGAGATTACCACAAAGTGATTTTTGTGGTATCTCTGTCTGACAAAAACATATGTAACATCCAGAAAACAGGACAGACAGAAACAATCAGATCAAATTAAGTACTCGTGACTCTAACAGAAATTTCTTAGCTCTAGTCTTTAATATATTCTTGGAGTTTCTCTTGGTAAGAGATTTCAACTATCACATATTCTATGAAAAAAACTATATTTTAAGACATTTTTCTCAGCATGCTTCTTTTTTAAGGTTAACTTGTCCTATGTCTTAATGAAAATTGGTCAACCTCTGAATAAAAATCTAGGTAAGAATGAACATTGATGTTAATATAGCCATATAGGGCCTTAGATAAAAAAAAAAGTCACATTAGCCAGTAGCCTTCTCTTCTCTAGTGACATGAGGTTCAATTTAAAGATTAAACGAAACTTACCTGGAAGTTGGAGTTTGATTGTAATTACATGAGATAGGAAGTACATGCGCCAATCAGTTTTCAAAGTCAATGCTTAATGGGCATGTCACCCAATAGCAACAAAATTGGGGTGGGTTTGGGAATTTGGCATGTAATCTCCCAGCATTCTGTAACTCGGTAGAATTACAATCAAACTTCAACTTCCAGGTAAGTCTCGTTTAATCTTTAAATTCTACCTCGTTACCATGCCGAGAGATCCCATTAAATTTCAAAGAGACATGCGTATGAACCCCAACCAGAAATTTCTATTTGTGTGAAAATTCAGATTACACTGACATTACAATACAATACAATATTTATTTTGCCATATACGACATTTACAGATGGAAAAAAAATGTAGAAAATTGATGACAGAAAATAAATGGCGAGAAAACCTGAAAGAAACCACGAGGCTTATAACAAGTCAGGCTTTCTCACTTAAAATAACTAATCTTATATTAGAATTACAATATGGACTTATGGTAATTAACTTTGACCGCGCACACGTACACACACACACACGCACACACATATTAAGTAAGTTAGTTAAGAATTACTGCCTTACAGAAGTTAATACCTAGAGAGAAGAAATTCCTTAAGCTTTCCTTTAAAAGAAGCAGAGGAGGGAGAACTAGTTATGTCAGAATTTAGCGAATTATAAAAGTTTGGACCTTGAAAGTAAATTGAAAACTTCCTGATGTTCGTTCTGCACAGTGGCAAACGGAAGGACTGAGCATTCCTAGTATTATAATTGTGGATTTGACTATTCAGTTAAAAAAAAGTTATTGAATTTGGAAGGGAGTGTAGAGTTCTTGAATGAAAACATAAAAGTACCTAATTGAAACGAATGGATATCATGAAATTTTAAGAGTTTAAGTTCCTTAAAAATAGGGCTAGTATGGGCAATGTATGTAGAATTGCTTACTATTCTTAACACACGTTTCTGTAAGGTTACAATTCTTTGAAGGTTTGACTTATAGGTACCAGCCCAAGCTAAATTGCAATAATACAAATATGGAAGGATCATAGAATTGTATAAAGTACGAAGGGAGTGAGTAGAGAGAAAAAACCTAGATTTATGAATAATACCTATAGATTTGGATAATTTTTTTGCTGTTAAGGATATATGCGATTTCCAGGTCAAATTGTCATCTAATAAAACACCCAAAAACATGGTTTCAGAAACACGAAGAATAGGCGGCTCATTTATGAAAACTTGAAATTCAAAGGATTGCTTCTTTTGCCAAGGCTTGAATACCATAAAATTAGTCTTGGCTAAATTCAAGGAGAGCCGGTTTGCTGCAAACCAGGTTGACAATTTGTTTAATTCTCTATTTAATGTGTTAATTAGGTAAACAGGATCATTATGGGAGATAAATAAGTTTGTATCATCAGCAAACAAGATTGCATCAAGCAGGGAAGCATTGTTCAAATCATTAACATACAGGATAAAAAATAAGGGACCAAGAATAGAACCTTGAGGCACCCCACATTGCATATGTAGCGGTTGAAGTTATGGGCTTATTGTACTATTTTGCAAAACAATATGCAGATGACCATCCTGTGGTCTGTAAAATATCATGTAAGCTAGCAGATGCCTTACTGGCCGCAGAAACTGAAGCTGCTCAAGTGCTATGCAGCGCATAGATGGATTTATCAAGGTCCGCTAAAAAACAGATCTTGGTGAACCCAACATATAGCATCATACCTATACTAACTTGGTGGTAGGGTTTGATATAACTAAGTAATAATTTTGACTGAGAGTCAGTCATAAGAGTACGAGTCCGTGAAATATATTCTTTCAGTGTTACAAATACACAAATGCTTGGTTTTTCAAAAGCCTCAAAGTCTAACTGAGGATTAGACACACCTGGTTTACTTTACTTGACATTATCTGTAATAAGGAAAGTTATTTTGTCTTAAGATTCGTACATGTTCCTTAGGTCCAATAAATGAATGGTCTGGCCTCTGGCCTGACACTTATAACATCAACATAACAACTTTGTAAGTCAATTCTTTGAGAGATATTGTTTCAAGTGGATAAAGCCCTGATAGGTAATTCAAGACCACCTTAACATTTCGTACTTGTTTATACTTTGGCGTTAGTGGTTGTCTTGTAAATTCCCTTTAGTAACCTGGTTACAAGAGGATGTTGTCCAACAGGTTTCCCATTATCTGTCATTACATATGTTGACAAGGTACTGTGTGCTGTAGTTATTGCACTGTAGGTTACAGGAGGCTAGGGAAATGATGAAAACCCATGTAAGTATTATTACACTCATCATTAATGTGACTTAGACTTTTGTATGTGTTCTTGTCACTTTAGGCCTACTTCTTCTAATGTTTTTTTAATTCATAGTCAAATTAAACAGTAGAAAATGATAATCAGCCATATTGCTTGTACTTCTTAATTCTAAATTTTAACTCCTAAATCTCATCATTCTTTAATTACAAAATCAAATTTCTTTCAATCCAAAGACATAATTTCTTTCGCCAATGATATTTCAGAGATATAATATGGTCGGCTTAGTTACAAATTTACCACTTTTTTCACCTGTAAGGGCCATCCTCCAAATTAAGATGAACCTCTGATGGGGGCTCAAATCAGGCAATGTGGACTTTTTTTGACTTTAAAAAGGCCTTGACTAATTGCCCTTGTTTGCCAGATGTCAAATCACTTCCCTTGCTTTTGATATTGTACAATCTGGCTTTTGTTGACCAGTTTGGAGGACCATCAGGCCATCATAGCTGGTCCAACTTTCCTTCTATGTTATCAGCTGAAGTTGTGTGAGATTGCTCCTTAACCTCTAGTGGGGTCGTTTTACCTCTCTCCTTTGCCTCTTCAAAGGTTTCAAAGGACAGGGTATTCACTGGACTTGCCTTGAACTGTAAGACTGACAAAGGTTAAGGTGAACAGCACTGTCAGTTTGACATTTTGAACTCTTGTTCTTTTTTTTCTCCTTTTCTCATTTCTCTTCATTTTTTCTTTTTTTTTTAAATTTATTTACTCAACTTTAATTATACAGATCTTAATATACAAATTGTAGATAAATTAACAATTAAAATAAATAAAAAGAAAAAATGAAAAAAAAATCACAAGATCTGAATAATTAGGCCAGTTTATACAGGATACCAGAATTCCTTATAAAAATAAACTGTCAATTAAAAAACATATGTATGTATGTATATATATATATATATATATACACACATAAAAAATTATACAAGTTTGCTCAAATACTATGAAATATGACAATGTATCACTAATCAATTATTAAAATCTATCCTTATTTGCGTCAAATTTGTTAAGATAAAATTTATTAATACTGTTCTTAAATGATGAGAAATGTTCAATTGTTCTGAAATCTATTGGTAGGCAGTTCCACAGGTCTACAATACGATTGAAGAACGAAAACTTACAAACATTAGTTTTGGAAAGGCCTTTCACCAGTATAGCTTCACTATTTCTGATGTTATAATTTTATATTTGACAAAACATTGAAATAAATATAACCTTTCAGGCACTTAAAGAAAATCAAAGATCCAATATCTCTCTTCTATATTGTAAAGGTAAAAGTTTCAGTTTGACAAGTCTCTCAGGGTAACTTAAGTCAGTTTTCAGGATAAATTTAGTTGCATGTCTTTGTACGTTTTCAAGTGCAATGATCTTTTCTTTAGTGTAAGGTGACCAGACCTGTGGAGCATACTCTAGCTATGATTGAACAAGTGATTTGTCTAAAATTATCAATGTTTTCTGATCACATTTATTGGTACAAGTTCTTTTGATCATGCCCAGCATCTTGTTGGCTTTACTGATGATAACATCAATGTTATTATTCCAAGATAACTTGGTAGAAACATGCACACAATGGTCTTTCTCGGTTGTAACTGACATAATCTGCGAGCCATTAAGTGTATAGGTTGAATTGACAATATTCTTTTTCCTTGTGATTGCAAGATATTTGCCTTTCTCTGAACCAAACTCCATGAAGTGATCAGCTGACCAATTTGGATTTGACAGGTCACTTTGTAGTTGTTAAA